>NW_019230916.1:0-2431 GCF_002742605.1 Olea europaea var. sylvestris
CACCCGGCGCGATTTTTGTTCCCGATAAACATGTCAAATTTGAGCCCATTCCGACACAGTCGAAAAAAATGACGAAATTGCCGCCGGCACGATTTTCATTTTCGATCAAACTGCTAAATTTCACCCAATTTCGACACAGTCGAGAAAAATGACGAAATTGCCCCCGGCGTTGTTTTTGTTTCTGATCAACCAATCAAATTTCAGCCAATTCCGACACAGTCGCGAAAAAAGACGAAATTACACCCGGCGAGGTTTTTGTTCCCGATCAACCTGTCAAATTTAAGCCCACTCCGACGAAGTCGAGAAAAATGTCGAAATTGCCCCCGGCGTGATTTTTATTTCCGAACAAACTGCCAAATTTCAGCCATTTCCGACGCAGTCGAGAAAAATGACGAAATTGCCCCCGGTGCGGTTTTTGTTTCCGAACAACCAGTCGAATTTTAGCCTATTCCGACACAGTCGTGAAAAATGATGAAATTACACTCGGCGCGATTTTTGTTCCCGATCAACCTGTCAAATTTGAGCCCATTCCGACAAAATCGCGCAAAATGATGAAATTGCCCCCGGCGCGATTTCTGTTTCCGATCAACTAGGTCAAATTTCAGCCCAGTCCGACATCGTCGCGAAAAATGACGAAATTGCCCCCGGCGTGATTTTTGATTCCGATCAACCTGTCAAATTTGAGCCCATTTCGATACAGTCGAGAAAAATGACCGAATTACGCCCGGCGCGATTTTTGTTTCCGATCGACCTGTCAAATTTCAGCCCATTCCGACATCGTCGCGAAAAATGACGAAATTGCCCCCGGCGCGATTTTTGTTTCCAATCGACCTGTCAAATTTGAGCCCATTCCGACACGGTCGAGAAAAATGACGAAATTGCCGCCGGCGCGATTTTTATTTCCGATCAAACTACCAAATTTTAGCCAATTCCGACACAGTCGAGAAAAATGACGAAATTGCCCCCGACGCGATTTTTGTTTACGATCAACCTTTCAAATTTCAGCCCATTTCGACATCGTCGCGAAAAATGTCGAAATTGCCCCAGGCGCGATTTTTATTTCCGATCAAACTGCCAAATTTTAGCTAATTTCGACACAGTCGAGAAAAATGACGAAATTGCCCCCGGCGCGATTTGTGTTTCCGATCAACCAGTCAAATATTAGCCAATTCCGACACAGTCGCAAAAAATGACCAAATTCCACCCGACGCGATTGTTGTTCCTGATCGACCCGTCAAATTTCAGCCCATTCCAACACAGTCGAGAAAAATGACGAAATAGCCGCCGGCGCGATTTTTATTTCCGATCAAACTCCCAAATTTCAGCCAATTTCGACACAGTCGAGAAAAATGTCGAAATTGCACCCAGCGCGATTTTTGTTTCCGATCAACCAGTTAAATTTTAGCCAATTCCGACACAGTCGCGAAAAATGACGAAATTCGCCCCGGCGCGATTTTTGTTTCTGATCGACCTGTCAAATTTCAGCCCATTCCGACATCGTCGCGAAAAATGTCGAAATTGCCCCAGGCGCGATTTTTATTTCAAATCAAACTGCCAAATTTTAGCCAATTCCGACACAGTCGCGAAAAATGAAGAAATTGCCCCCAGCGCGATTTTTGTTTCCGATCAACCTGTCAAATTTCAGCCCATTCCGACATCGTCGCGAAAAATGTCGAAATTGCCCCAGGCGCGATTTTTATTTCAAATCAAACTGCCAAATTTTAGCCAATTCCGACACAGTCGAAAAAAATGACGGAATTGCCCCCGACGCGATTTTTGTTTATGATCAACCTGTCAAATTTCAGCCCATTCCGACATCGTCGCGAAAAATGTCGAAATTGCCCTAGGCGCGATTTTTATTTCCGATCAAACTGCCAA
This sequence comes from Olea europaea var. sylvestris, assembly GCF_002742605.1. Classification (NCBI taxonomy): domain Eukaryota; kingdom Viridiplantae; phylum Streptophyta; class Magnoliopsida; order Lamiales; family Oleaceae; genus Olea; species Olea europaea. The sequence goes on from NW_019230916.1 coordinate 1,879, forward strand.
ATTTTAGCCAATTCCGACACAGTCGAGAAAAATGACGAAATTGCCCCCGGCGCGATTTGTGTTTCCGATCAACCAGTCAAATATTAGCCAATTCCGACACAGTCGCAAAAAATGACCAAATTCCACCCGACGCGATTGTTGTTCCCGATCGACCCGTCAAATTTCAGCCCATTCCAACACAGTCGAGAAAAATGACGAAATAGCCGCCGGCGCGATTTTTATTTTCGATCAAACTCCCAAATTTCAGCCAATTTCAACACAGTCGAGAAAAATGTCGATATTGCACCCGGCGCGATTTTTGTTTCCGATCAACCAGTTAAATTTTAGCCAATTCTGACACAGTCGCGAAAAATGACGAAATTACCCCCGGCGCGATTTTTGTTTCCGATCGACCTGTCAAATTTCAGCCCATTCCGACATCGTCGCGAAAAATGACGAAATTGCCCCCGGCCCGATTTTTTTTTCCGATCAACCTGTCAAATTTCTGCCCATTCCGACACCGTCGAGAAAAATGACGAAATTGCTGCCGGCGCGATTTTTATTTCCGATCAAA
>NW_019230916.1:2556-3012 GCF_002742605.1 Olea europaea var. sylvestris
TCAAATTTCAGCCCATTCCGACATCGTCGTGAAAAATGTCGAAATTGCCCCAGGCGCGATCTTTATTTCCGATCGAACCGCCAAATTTTGGACAATTCCGACACAGTTGAGAAAAATGACGAAATTGCCCCCGGCGCGATTTGTGTTTCCGATCAACCAGTCAAATTTTAGCCAATTCCGACACAGTCGCAAAAAATGACCAAATTGCCCCCAACGCGATTGTTGTTCCCGATCTACCCGTCAAATTTCAGCCCATTCCAACACAGTCGAGAAAAATGACGAAATAGCCGCCGGCGCGATTTTTATTTCCGATCAAACTCCCAGATTTCAGCCAATTTCGACACAGTCGAGAAAAATGAAGAAATTGCCCCCAGCGCGATTTTTGTTTACGATCAACCAGTTAAATTTTAGCCAATTCCGACACAGTCGCGAAAAATGACGAAATTACACACGGCG
>NW_019230917.1:0-3012 GCF_002742605.1 Olea europaea var. sylvestris
CCCCAACAACTAGCGACCCACCACGTCAGCATTTTTTTAATTTAAAAAATCAAGATAGAGTGCCTGAACTGAAACAATACTGGAAGGTCAGTAACCAAATTGAAACAATTTTGCGTTATTTAACAATGAAGGTTCAGTGCCAGAAACAAAATGTAAGCTCTGTGACCAAACTGAAACACAGTTTAAGTTTGGTGACTAACAGTGTTTTTAAACCCTACAACCAATCTTAGAAGATTTGAATGTTGCTAGATCGACTTAGAAATTAAACACAGTTCAACTTAACATGCTAAAACCAAGAGGAAAAAAATTATAGAAACCTTACTTTCTTGCCGCCTTCTTCTCTTTGTACCGCATTACAGCATCACTCCGACTAGAAGAAGGCGTCGAGATTTCGGGACCTGGAGGATGCCACGGTGTCTCTCCCATAAGAAGCACTGAAGAAGTTGCTCTACAATCTTGATAATCTCGAGTATTATTCTCCCCATTACCGCCTGGAATTGAGAAGTCTGAGTGTGTTTGACTCACAAAATGAAAGCTTGATTCCATCTTACAACTTTTTACAGAATCCACAGATGCTGCAGTGCTGCATGCTGGTTGCTCCACATTCACCCCTCCAATGGACACCCCCTGAGGAAATATTTAAGAAACTAAATTCATTATCCATTCAATATGACTGCCAAAATGTTCATAAACTATGCCCAAACATTCTTCCAAAGATCATAGAATTATAATAAACTCACAGGGTACAAGCACAACACTTGTTCAATATAATGAATTAATATTAATCATGTGCCAACTACCATGCCAAGCCGAAACATGAAGGGTGAGAAGCTTTATCGTATGTGCCACTCATCGTCTTTCTGTAAGATGTATCCTTAAGCCAAATAAGAAATAATATTAAGATATTCGACACAGCTACAACTGAATGCTGCAGAAATCTCACTGGAATAAAACAAACAACTTTCATTCCAATTAAGCACCCATAAGATATGTATCCCCATATCTCCCAAGTCTTGTTAAGACTTAAAGGATCAAATAGAGTAATTCATAAAACCGAAATATAGTCTTAATTGATATAGATATTGGTCTACATACTGCTTTGGACAACTGCATGGCATTTGGTACTAGTGTCAGATTGCCAGTCCTGGGTCAGCTTCCATTTTCCAATTTTCATTTAACGCTCCAGTTGGATCTGGGCTATCCATAAAAGTTATTCTAAATTCTCAACCTCACGTTCTTATTAATTGATCTTTGAACATTGACATTAAGGAACAGGATCAGCAAAAAAAGACAGAACCCTACAACTGTCATACTTTCCTTTTAACATGATATGTTCCTTTCTGTCTAGCTTTTACTTCATCCAGTAACACACACACTTAAATATTGAAAAGAAATTTTAACACATTCTACCATGATTACTAATCTTTCACTTCCATATCAACGTTAAGAAATGGTCATGAGCATTAATATCTTGACGATTGAACAAAAATATACTCAGTTTTGATAACTTTTCAGTTATGGGACAAATGCAGGGGGTAACCCAGATCCTAGAAGTTACACAACTGAAAGACATATATCTTAAATATTTAAGAGGAAGAACTATCCTAAGACTTCAAGGAACTTATAAGAAATTAGTCTTGAGTTGACGATGTGCACTTGCAATGAAGCTAAACAAGCAGTACGGTACATGATGTGATGCCACTATAATTTTTTATCAAAGCAGTTCTTTGTGCTGAAACATGTTTCTAGAATTTAATGGCATAAGAGTCTACTCATTTGAAGTTGTCCATGTCAATGTGCCACCCACTATGAACCAAAGCTCGCCATTCACTCCTTCCACCATTGCGTAAGTTTCATTTCAACCAAACTGAATTCAACTAATTTGCTCTTTTGGAGATCACATGCTTTTCCATTGATCAGAAGCCTGGAAAATCTGCATCTTATCTCATGGAAAAGCCCATAGAAGACGGCGATATTAGAGATTATTGAGTTTATTTAGTTTCCAAAATAGAATCTTGACAAATCACGTAATGATTTTAGGGGATTTTCTTTAAAAATTCCCACATAACACAAGCAAACTTGTAAGGCCTAAGGTTAGGAACAAACTGAACATCGACGGATCCAATTATCCAAGCCATAATCCGAGAGTCCTTGGTTTTCCAAGCGAGGTACTTCTCTTTATCTTTCTCTTGATCAGGGGGTGGGAGACTTCCATCAATATATCCCCACAGATCCCCTTTCCCTTCAACCAACAATTGAAAGTGAAATGCCCATGAAGTATAGTTCTTGCCGTTAAAGCGAATGCACATGGAAATCAATTTTCTCAGTTGACATGACGAATAGTTTTTTAACTCTATCAAATAAATTAATCGCAGCTTAACAAAATCAATTCTCCTCAAATAACTCGGCCCAATCAATAATAGCCCAAAAGAAACTAAGTAAACTCAATCGACCCAAGCCCAATAGCTCAAGCCCAACACAGTCTACTGAGAGGAAAAAAAATCAAAACAACGAACCACTGGAATTGAGGCACAACTCACGACGCGAGCTTACACACTGTAGAAGACGAGCCCCGATCACACACCGACGGAGGAGGAGGAAATCTGGCCACACCCACAGAAGCGGAATTGATTGTTCCGCGGCTAGTACCGGACTCGAGACCCACCGAATACAAGACACAGCTTTGTTCGACCCTGAAGAAGACGACCGGTGACCACGATTGCAATTGACTGAGATGAACAGAGGATTAACCACGAGGCAGAGCTAATTATCGAACCCTAATGAACCACCGACCAACCGCGAGCAGAACCAAGATGCGACACCAGAAGTCGCAGATTACAGGATCAAGAATTGACTGAGGTTAGGACTCTGATACCATGCCAATTTTGCTGAATGATTTTCACGTATGTATTACATCCTTTTATGGTACTACAGAGGTCCAAAGAAAGGAAAGAAAATATGTACAATTGGAATGAAAATCCCCTAAAATCATTACGTGATTTGTCAAGATTC
>NW_019230917.1:20412-23104 GCF_002742605.1 Olea europaea var. sylvestris
TATAATTTATAATATTGCCCTTTAAATGACACGTTACAAAATAATTTGTCTCCTATTTCAATAAATGAAAATTATTGTATCAAGTCATCCATGTCTTGTACATCAATATTCCAATAGTACAATTCTGGTGAAGCATGTTTTGCGTTGTCATGTAATAGCCAGTAAGCAATATTGTCTTCGTAAATGATATTTACAATATTTATGTCTTTAGTCACGTGATGATATGTTAAAAATAGATTGTGTTGCTGCTCTTTCTAGAGTCGCACACAATTGCAATACATACGAGTGTTATTTTGAAGGTACATATCTTGTAAGTTATTGACTTCATAACACAAAGAATATGTTTCATTAAACCTTTATTAGAAAAAATCCAGTGAAAAAAAAAATCATAATGAAAGAAAAAAGTACATTATTTTTTTTAGTACGTTAAAAAAGTTGTTTCATTAAAAATCTTCATCAAGGAAAAAAGAGTAAAATGAGTGTGTATTTTCCTCGTGACACTATTAATTGAATTATATGCTTCATGCATATTAAATCTTTCATGAAAAACATTAATAGTCATGTCACATAGATTGACTATAATTGTATTTAAATTTTCATGTATCTGAGAATGACAAGATATGGACTTATGATTGTATCCATTATTATCCTTCCAAAAATTATTATCTTAAAAGTCGTGCATTATATACTACGATTTCTTTTTGTCATTTACTTTTCATATAAATGTATACCTTTAGATTTGAGAACTGCAAGCTCAGAAATTTCAAATTTCTCTAGTAAATTCAATTTAACTAGAATTAAGTCCTTTTATTTGGCCAATTATTTCTTCAATCGATATGCTTCAATAAATTTATTTTGATATCCTTGCTATTCATAATATGAAGAAGTACACTATGTACAAAAATATTGTCGATAAATTTTTATTTTTGATTATATTTCTTTCTCATATCGACAAAACTTATTGAGATATTTTAATTTTCAACATCTCAAATACATAAACCTCTTCTAAGATTTTACATTTTGTTATATCTATATGGTTTTCAAAAATCTAAGCCTCCCAAATGGGATCATCCTCTTTATATGCTCCATTTTATTTTATTTTTTTGAATATTTTTGTCTTAGAATCAAATGCATTTACGCTTCAAGCATGTCATAAATATATTAAGTACAATGTTAACGAATTATTCTCCCAGGACGTCAATTTAACTTGGAACATTTAAAGCTATTGTGAGAGATATTGTTGATCTTTTTTATTTGTAAATGCATCTAAATTGATTATCTCAATAGTAATGATTTAGAAATTAATTGAAAGTGTTTATCAAACACAGTGTTAAATCATTATCACCATCCCAACTAACACCTATTAAAATATTGAAATTTAGACTCATAATTTAAAATTTTGTATAATAATTTTGAAAATTTTAGAATTAATTTTCAGGATTATAAGGATTTAGTTGAAACATTGTGTATTGATGGTCAATGACTAGTTTATGATGCAAAGAATAAGCATTTTATGTGAATTTGTTGGATCGAAAAATATCTTGATTTTTCATTAAGGGGGTATTTGAGAGCCATTTTTATGTAAAATGTATTTTAGAATAGTAACTTGATGGGAAGTGTGTGGTTGAAAAATAAGTAAAGATTTTTTATTTACGTGTAATATTATTTTAATGAAAAATGTGTGATTGAAAAGAAAATAGGGAAAAATGCATTTTGAAAAAAATAGGTACTAAACAGGGACTAAATGTTTAGTTAAAATCTCGTTTTTCGTTATTATTGATCCAATGATAGTCTAACTAAATATTTCAAGCAATAAAATATAAGAATTATTGAACTTCTAATTCAGTACAGTGTTTATTTCAATTGTACTAATATTAATATAGTTTAAAATTAAAAAACAATGTTAGAAACTTTGTATATTTTTCTTTTATTTAGTGGAGAACAAATTACTAAAAATTACTAGCAGTAGTAAGTTTGTCCCTTTATATTACAACAATGTTGACTATTCTGAAGAGTCAAAACAATATTCTTTTTAAATATTGATATAAATAAAATATTGCTTCTTTAGAATCAATTTAATCTGGTGAAGCATGTTTTGCGTTGTCATGTAATAGCCAGTAAGCAATATTGTCTTCGTAAATGATATTTACAATATTTATGTCTTTAGTCACGTGATGATATGTTAAAAATAGATTGTGTTGCTGCTCTTTCTAGAGTCGCACACAATTGCAATACATACGAGTGTTATTTTGAAGGTACATATCTTGTAAGTTATTGACTTCATAACACAAAGAATATGTTTCATTAAACCTTTATTAGAAAAAATCCAGTGAAAAAAAAAATCATAATGAAAGAAAAAAGTACATTATTTTTTTTAGTACGTTAAAAAAGTTGTTTCATTAAAAATCTTCATCAAGGAAAAAAGAGTAAAATGAGTGTGTATTTTTCTCGTGACACTATTAATTGAATTATATGCTTCATGCATATTAAATCTTTCATGAATAACATTAATAGTCATGTCACATAGATTGACTATAATTGTATTTAAATTTTCATGTATCTGAGGATGACAAGATATGGACTTATGATTGTATCCATTATTATCCTTTCAAAAATTATTATCTTAAAAGTCGTGCATTATATACTACGATTTCTTTTTGTCATTTACTTTTCATATAAATGTATACCTTTA
>NW_019230918.1:0-3011 GCF_002742605.1 Olea europaea var. sylvestris
AACCTGACATAATTAATAAGGAAATTAATTATTCGGATGCCCAAACGAAGGAATTTGGCTAAAATACCGTGATCCCGGGTCTATGCCCCGAGTCCAATTTCGCAGGCCATTTCCGATCAACCTGTGAAATTTCGGCCCATTCCTACACCGTCGCAACAAAAGATAAAATTGCCCCTGGTGCGGTTTTGCTTTGTTAATTTTCTGTCCAGCACTTCTTCAACCTGACATAATTAATACAGAAATTAATTATTTGGAGGCCTAAACGAAGGAATTTGGCTAAAATTCCGTGATCCTGGGTCTATGCTCTGAGTCCAATTTTGCGAGACGTTTCCATTCAACCTGCCAAATTTCGGCCTATTTCGACACCATCGCGACAAAAGACAAAATTGTCCCTAGTGCGGTTTTGCTTTGTTAATTTTCTGTCCAACACTTCTTCAGCTTAACATAATTAATAAGGAAATTAATTATTCGAAGGCCCAAACGAAGGAATTTGGCTAAAATTCCGTGATCCTGGGTCTATGCTCTGAGTCCAATTTTGCGAGACGTTTCCATTCAACCTGCCAAATTTCGGCCTATTTCGACACCGTCGCGACAAAAGACAAAATTGTCCCTAGTGCGGTTTTGCTTTGTTGATTTCTTGTCCAGCAATTCTTCAACCTGACATAATTAATACGAAAATTAATTAATCAGAGGCCCAAACGAAGGAATTTGGCTAAAATCCCATGATCCCGGGTCTCTGCCTCGAGTCCAATTTCTCGGGCCGTTTCCAATCAGCCTACAAAATTTCGGCCCATTCCGACACCGTCGCGACAAATGACAAAATTGCTCTTGGTGTGGTTTTGCTTTGTCAATTTTCCGTCCAACACTTCTTAAACCTGACATAATTAATAAGGAAATTAATTATTCGGAGGCCCAAACGAAGGAATTTGGCTAAAATCTCGTGAACCCGGGGTCTGTGCCACGAGTCCAATTTCGCGGGCCGTTTCCAATCAACCTACCAAATTTCGGCCCAATCCGACACCATTGCGACAAATGATAAAATTGCCCCTGATGCGATTTTTCTTTGTTAATTTTCTATCCAGCACTTTTTCAACCTGACTTAATTAATATGAAAATTAATTATTCGGAGCCACAAACGAAGGAATTTGGCTAAAATCCCATGATCCGGGGTCTGTGCCCTGAGTCCAATTTCGCGAACCGTTTCCCATCAACATGTTAAATTTCGACCCATTCCGACACCATCGCGACAAATGAAAATATTGCTCCTAGTGCGGTCTTGCTTTGTTAATTTTCTGTCCAGCACATCTTCAACCCGACATAATTAATAAGGAAATTAATTATTCGGAGGCCCGAACGAAGGAATTTGGCTGAAATCCCATGATCCCGAGCCTATGCTCCGTGTCCAATTTCGCAGGATGTTTCCAATCAACCTGCCAAATTTCGGTCCATTCCGACACCATAGCGACAAAAGACAAAATCGCGCCTCGTGCGGTTTTGCTTTTTTAATTTTCTGTCCAGCACTTCTTCTACCCGACGTAATTAATACAAAAATTAATTATTCGGAGGCCCAAACGAAGGAATTTGGCTAAAATTCCATGATTCCCGATCTTTGCCCCGAGTCCAATTTCGCGGGCTGTTTCCAATCAACCCACCAACTTCGGCCCATTCCGACACCATCGCGTCAAATGACAAAATTGCCCCTGGTGCGATTTTGCTTTGTTAATTTTCTGTCCCGCACTTCTTCAACCTGAAATATTTAATGAGGAAATCAATTATTCGGAGGCCTAAACGAAGGAATTTTGCTAAAATCTCGTGATTTCGGGTCCATGCCCCGAGTCCAATTTCTTGGGCCGTTTCCAATCAACCTGCAAAATTTTGGCCCATTACAACACCATCATGACAAATGACAAAATTGCCCCTGGTGCGATTTTTCTTTGTTAATTTTCTGTCCATCACTTCTTCAACTTGACTTAATTAATAAGAACATTAATTATTTGGTGGCCCAAACGAAGGAATTTGGGTAAAATCCCCTGATACCGGGTCTGTGCCCCGAGTCCAATTTCACAGGCCGTTTCCAATCAACCTTCCAAATTTCGGCCCATTCCGACACCGTCGCGACAAATGACAAAATTGCTCCTGGTGCTTTGTTAATTTTCTGTCCAGCACTTCTTCAACCTGACATAATTAATACGGAAATCAATTATTCGGACGCCCAAACGAAAGAATTTGGGTAAAATCCCGTGATCCCGGGGTCTGTACCACAAGTCCAATTTCGCGGGCCGTTTCCAATCAACCTGCCAAATTTCGGCCCAATCCGACACCGTCGCGACAAATGACAAAATTGCCCCTGATGCGGTTTTTCTTTGTTAATTTTCTGTCCAGCACTTCTTCAACCTGACATAATTAATAAGGAAATTAATTATTTGAAGCCCAAACGGAGGAAATTGGCAAAAATCCCATGATCCCGGGCCTCTGCCCCGAGTCCAATTTCGTGGGCCGTTTCCAATCAACTCGCCAAATTTCGGCCCATTTCGACACCGTCGCGACAAATGACAAAATTGCCCCTACTGCGGTTTTGCTTTGTTAATTTTCTATCCTGCACTTCTTCAACCGGACATAATTAATAAGGAAATTAATTATTCGAAGGCGCAAACGAAGGAATTTGGCTAAAATCCCGTGATCCCGAGCCTGTGCTCCGAGTCCAATTTCATGGGACGTTTCCAATCAACCTGCCAAATTTCAGCCCATTCCGACACCGTCGCGACTAAAGTCAAAACTGCTCCTGGTGAGGTTTTGCTTTCTTAATTTTCTATCTAGCACTTCCTCAACCTGACATAATTAATACGGAAATTAATTATTCAGAGCCCAAACGGAGGAATTTGGCTAAAATCCGATGATCTTGGCTCTCTGCCCCGAGTTCAATTTCTTGGGCCGTTTCCAATCAACCTACAAAATTTCAGCCCACTCCAACACCGTCGTGACAAATGACAAAATTGCTCCTGGTGTGGTTT
>NW_019230919.1:0-3011 GCF_002742605.1 Olea europaea var. sylvestris
TAAGTACTTTTTGGAAATGTAGCGACCGTTTTGGATTGAACTCCCAACGTCATCCTAACGTCTGAGGGATTTCGGCCATTTTTAGAAAGAATGAGCAATTTTATATTTTCGAAGGCTTGGATAGTCGGCGTACGAAGAATTGAGGGTAACTTTTGCACACGGTGTCCGTTTTGGGCCTATAAGTTCTTTTTTGAAATATAGCGACCGTTTTGGATTGAACTCCCAACTTCATCCTAACGTCTGAGGGATTTCGGCCATTTTTCGAAAGAATGACCACTTTTATATTTGGAAGGGTTGGATAGTCGGCGTACGAAGAAATTTGAGCGTAACTTTTGCACACGGTGTCCATTTTGGGCCCACAATTACTTTTTGCAAATGTAGCGACCGTTCTGGATTGAACTCCCAACGTCATCCTAACGTCTGAGGGATTTCGGCCATTTTTCGAAAGAATGCGCACTTTTATATTTGGAAGGCTTGGATAGTCGACGTACGAAGAATTGAGCATAACTTTTGCACACGGTGTCCGTTTTGGGCCGATAAGTACTTTTTGGAAATGTAGCGACCGTTTTGGATTGAACTCCCAACGTCATCCTAACGTCTGAGGGATTTCAGCCATTTTTGGAAAGAATGAGCAATTTTATATTTCGAAGGCTTAGATAGTCGGCGTACGAAGAATTGAGCGTAACTTTTGCACACGGTGTCCGTTTTGGGCCGATAAGTACTTTTTGGAAATGTAGCGACCGTTTTGGATTGACCTCCCAACGTCATCCTAACGTCTGAGGGATTTCGGCCATTTTTGGAAAGAATGAGCAATTTTATTTTTCGAAGGCTTGGATAGTCGGCGTACGAAGAATTGGGCGTAACTTTTGCACACGGTGTCCGTTTTGGACCCATAAGTACTTTTTGGAAATATAGCGACCGTTTTGGATTGAACTCCCAACTTCATCCTAACGTCTGAGGGATTTCGGCCATTTTTCGAAAGATTGGCCACTTTTATATTTGGAAGGCTTGGATAGTCGGCGTACGAAGAAATTTGAGCGTAACTTTTGCACACGGTGTCCATTTTGGGCCCACAATTACTTTTTAGAAATGTAACAACCGTTTTGGATTGAACTCCCAACGTCATCCTAACGTTTGAGGGATTTCGGCCATTTTTCGAAAGAATGAGCAATTTTACATTTGGAAGGCTTGGATTGTCGGCGTACGAAAAATTGAGCGTAACTTTTGCACACGGTGTCCATTTTGGGCCCATAAGTACTTTTTGGAAATGTAGCGACCGTTTTGGATTGAACTCCCAACTTCATCCTAACGTCTGAGGGATTTCGGCCATTTTACGAAAGAATGAGCAATTTTATATTTGGAAGGCTTGGATAGTCGGCGTACGAAGAATTGAGCGTAACTTTTGCACACGGTGTCCGTTCTGGGCCATAAGTACTTTTTTGACATGTAGCGACCATTTTGGATTGATCTCACCCCTTCGTCGTGACGTATGAGGGATTTCGGCCATTTTTCGAAAGAATGAGCACTTTAATATTTGGAACGCTCGGATAGTCGGCGTACGAAGAATTGAGCGTAACTTTTGCACACGGTGTCCGTTCTGGGCCATAAGTACTTTTTTGACATGTAGCGACCATTTTGGATTGAACTCACCCCTTCGTCGTGACGTATGAGGGATTTCCGCCATTTTTCACAAGAATGAGCAATTTTATGTTTGGAAGGCTTGGATAGTCAGCGTACAAAAAATTGAGTGTAACTTTTGCCCACGGTGTCCGTTTCGGGCCCATAAGTACTTTTTGGAAATGTAGCGACCGTTTTGGATTGAGCTCGCAACATCATCGTGACTTTTGAGGTATTTTGGCAATTTTTCGAAAGAACGAGTAATTTTATATTTGGAACGCTCGGATAGTCAGTGTACGAAGAATTGAGCGTAACTTTTGCACACGATGTCCGTTTTGGGCCCATAAGTACTTTTTGGAAATGTAGCGACCGTTTTTGTTTGAACTCACAACGTCATCCTGACGTCTGAGGGATTTCGGCCATTTTTCGAAAGAATGAGCAATTTTATATTCGGAAGGCTTGGATAGTCGGCGTACGAAGAATTGAGCATAAGTTTTGCACACGGTGTCCGTTTTGGGCCTATAAGCACTTTCTTGAAATGTAGCGACCGCTTTAGATTGAACTCACCACTTCGTCGTGACGTATGAGGGATTTCGGCCATTTTTCGAAAGAATGAGCAATTTTATACTTGGAACGCTTGGATAGTCGGCGTACGAAGAATTGAGCGTAACTTTTGCAGACGGTGTCCGTTTTGGGCCCATAAGTACTTTTCCGAAATGTAGCGACCGTTTTGGATTGAACTCACCACTTCGTCGTGACGTATGAGGGATTTCAACCATTTTTCGAAAGAATGAGCACTTTCATATTTGGAACGCTTGGATAGTCGGCGTACGAAGAATTGAGCATAACTTTTGCACCCGGTGTCCGTTTTGGGCCCGTGAGTCCTTTTTGGAAATGTAGCGATCGTTTTGGATTGAACTCGCAACATCATCGTGACTTTTGAGGTATTTTGGCCATTTTTCGAAAGAACGAGTAATTTTATATTTGGAACGCTCGGATAGTCGGCGTACGAAGAATTGAGCATAACTTTTGCACCCGGTGTCCGTTTTGGGCCCGTGAGTCCTTTTTGGAAATGTAGCGATCGTTTTGGATTGAACTCGCAACATCATCGTGACTTTTGAGGTATTTTGGCCATTTTTCGAAAGAACGAGTAATTTTATATTTGGAACGCTCGGATAGTCGGTGTACGAAGAATTGAGCGTAACTTTTGCACACGGTGTCCATTTTGGGCCCATAACTACTTTTTGGAAATGCAGCGACCGTTTTTGATTGAACTCACAACGTCATCCTGACGTCTGAGGGATTTCGGTGATTTTTCGAAAGAATGAGCAATTTTATATTTGGAAGGCTTGGATAGTCGGCGTACGAAGAATTGAGCGTAACTTTTGCACACG
>NW_019230920.1:0-4205 GCF_002742605.1 Olea europaea var. sylvestris
CACTTTTACAACCTGACATAATTAATATGGAAATTAATTATTCGGAGACCCAAACGAAGGAATTTGGCTAAAATCCCGTGATTACGAGTTTGTCCTCCGACTCCAATTTCTGGGGCCGTTTCCAATCAACCTGCCAAATTTAGGCCCATTCCGACACCGTCGCGACAAATGACAAAATTGCCCCTGGTGCCTTTTTTTTGTTATTTTTCTGTCCAACATTTCTTCAGCCTGACATAATTAATACGGAAATTAATTATTCGGAGGCCTAAATGATGGGATTTGGCTAAAATCCCGTGATCCCGGGTCTGTACCCCCACTCCAATTTCTGGGGCCGTTTCCAATCAACATGCCAAATTTCGACCCATTCCGACACCGTCGTGACAAATGACGAAATTGTCCATGGTGCGGTTTTGCGTTGTTAATTTTCTGTCCAACACATCTTCAACCTGACATAATTAATACGGAAATTAATTATTCAGAGGCCTGAACGAAGGAATTTGGCTAAAATCCTGTAATTCCAAGTTTGTGCCCCGACTCCAATTTTTTGGGCCGTTTCCAATCAACCTGCCAAATTTCAGCCCATTCCGACACCATCGCGACAAATGACGAAATTGCCCCTGGTGCGATTTTTCTTTGTTAATTTTCTTTCCAACACTTCTTCGCCCTGACATAATTAATTCGAAAATTAATTATTCGGAGGCCTAAACGATGGAATTCAGCTAAAATCCGGTGATCCCCGATCTGTACCCCGACTCCAATTTCTGGGGCCATTTCCCATTAGCCTGCCAAATTTCGGCCCATTCCGACACCGTCGCGACAAATGACGAAATTGCCCCTGGTGCGATTTTTCTTTATTAGTTTTCTGTCCAACACATCTTCAATCTAACATAATTAATAAGAAAATTAATTATTCGGAGGCCTAATAGAATGAATTTGGCTAAAATCTCGTGATCCCGGGTCTGTGCCCCGAGTCCAATTTCTGGAGCCGTTTCCAATCAGTTTGCCAAATTTCGGCCCTTTCCGACACCGCCGCGACAAATGACGAAATTACCCCTGGTGCCGTTTTTCTTTTTTAATTTTCTGCCCAACACTTCTTCAACCTGACATAATTAATACGAAAAATAGTTACTCGGAGGCCTAAACGAATGAATTTGGCTAAAATCCTGTGATTCTGGGTATGTGCCTCGAGCACAATTTCTGGGGTCGTTTCCAATCAACATGCTAAATTTCGGCCCATTTTGGCACCGTCGCGACAAATGAAAAAATTGCCCTTGGTGCGATTTTGTGTTGTTAATTTTTTATCCGACACATCTTCAACCTAACATAATTCATATGAAAATTAATTATTCGGAGGCCTGAACGAAGAAATTTTGCTAAAATGTCATAATCCCGGGTCTGTGCCCCGAGTCCAATTTCTTGGGCTATTTCCACTCAGCCTGCCAAATTCGGCCCATTCCGACACCATCGCGACAAATGACGAAATTGCCCAGGTGCGGTCTTTTTTTTTTTAATTTTCTGTCCAACACTTTTACAACCTGACATAATTAATACGGAAATTAATTATTCGGAGGCCTAAGAGATGGAATTTGGCTAAAATCCCGGGATCCCGAGTCGGTGCCCCGACTCCAATTTCTGGGGCCGTTTCCAATGAACTTGCCAAATTTCGGCCCATTCCGACACCGTCGCGACAAATGCAAAAATTGCCCCTGGTATAGTTTTTCTTTGTTAATTTTCTGTCCAACACTTCTTCAACCCGACATAATTGTCCTAAACGACGAAATTTGGCTAAAATCCCGTGATCCGGGGTCTGTGCCCCGACTCCAATTTCTGGGGCCGTTTCCAATCAACCAGCCAAATTTCAGCCCATTCCGACACCGCCGCGACAAATGGCGAAATTGTCCCTGGTGTTATATTGCGTCGTTAATTTGCTGTCCAACACATCTTCAACCTGACATAATTAATACGGAAATTAATTATTCGGAGGCCTAAGAGATGGAATTTGGCTAAATTCCCGGGATCCCTGGTCGGTGTCCCGACTCCAATTTCTGGGGCCGTTTCCAATCAACCTGCTAAATTTCGGCCCATTCCGACACCGTCGTGACAAATGCAAAACTTGCCCCTGGTGCGGTTTTGCGTTGTTAATTTTCTGTCCAACAATTCTTCAACGTGACATAATTAATACTGAAATTAATTAATCGGAGGCCCAAACGAAGGAATTTGGCTAAAATCCCATGATCTCGGGTCTAAGCCCCGACTCCAATTTCTCGGGCCGGTTCCAATCAACTAAACAAATTTCGGTCCGTTTCGACACCGTCGCGACAAATGATGAAATTTCCCCTGGTGCAGTTTTGCGTTTTTAATTTTCTGTCCATCAATTCTTTAACGTGACATAAGTAATACAGAAATTAATTATTCGAAGGCCAAAACGATGGAATTTGGCTAAAATCCCGTGATCTCGGGTTTGTGCCCCGACTCCAATTTGTCCGGCCATTTCCAATCAACCTGCCAAATTTCAGCCCATTCCGATACCGTCGCGACAAATGACAAAATTGCCCCTGGTACTATTTTGCGTTGTTAATTTTCTTTCCAACAATTCTTCAACGTGACATAATTAATACGGAAATTTATTAATCGGAAGCGTAAACGAAGGAATTTGGCTAAAATCCCGTGATCTCGGGTATGTGCCCAGACTCCAATTTCTAGGGCCGGTTCCAATCAACCTGCCAAATTTCGTCCCATTCCGACACCGTCGCGACAAATGACAAAATTCCCCCTGGTTCGATTTTACGTTGTTAATTTTGTGTCCAACAATTCTTTAACGTCACATAAGTAATACAGAAATTAATTATTCGGAGGCCTAAACGAAGGAATTTGGCTAAAATCCCATGATCTCAGGTCTTTGTCCCGATTCCAATCTGTCGGGCCGTTTCCAATCAACATGCCAAATTTTGACCCGTTCCGACACCGTCGCGACAAATGACAAAATTGCCCTTGGTGCGGTTTCGCGTTGTTAATTTTTCATCCAACAATTCTTCAACGTGACATAATTAATACGAAAATTAATTAATCAGAGGCCTAAACGAAGGAATTTGGCTAAAATCCCGTGATCTTGTGTCTATGCCCCTACTCCAATTTCTCGGGCCGGTTCAAATCAACCTGCCAAATTTCGGCCCATTCCGACACCGTCGCGACAAATGACGAAATTGCCAATGATGCGGTTTTTCATTGTTAATTTTCTGTCTAGCACTTCTTCGGCCTGACATAATTAAGTCGAAAATTAATTATTCGGAGGCCTAAGCGAAAGAATTCGGCTAAAATCCCATGATCCCGGGTCCGTGCCCCGTCTCCAATTTCTGGGGCCGTTTGCTATCAAGCTCCCAAATTTTGGCCCATTCCGACACCGCCGCGACAAATGATGAAATTGCCCCTGGTGTGGTTTTTCTTTGCTAATTTTCTGTCCAACACATCTTCAACCTGACATAATTAATACGAAAATTAATTATTCGGAGGCCTAATAGAAGGAATTTGGCTAAAATCCCATTATCCCGGGTCTGTGCCCCGAGTCCAATTTCTGGGGCCGTTTCCAATCAACCTGCCTAATTTCGGCCCATTCAGACACTGTCGCGACAAATGACGAAATTATCCCTGGTGCGGTTTTTCTTTTTTAATTTTCTGTCCAACACTTCTTCAACCTGACATAATTAATACGGAAATTAATTATTCGGAGGCCTAAACGAAGGAATTAGTCTAAAATCCCGTGAACTTGGGTCTTGCCCCGAGTTCCATTTCTGGGACCGTTTCCAATCAACCTGTCAAATTTCAGCCCATTCCAACACCGTCGCGACAAATGATGAAATTGCCCCTTCTTTGTTAATTTACTATCAAATACATCTTCAACCTAACATAATTAATACGCGAATTAATTATACGGAGGTCTAAATGAAGAAATTTGGCTAAAATCCCATGATCCCGAGTCTGTGCCCTGACTCCAATTTCTCGGGCCGTTTCCAGTCAACCTAGCAAATTTTGGCCCATTCCGACACCATCGTGAAAAATGACGGAATTGCCCCAGGTGCGGTTTTTCTTTGTTAATTTTCTGTCCAACACTTTTACAACCTGACATAATTAATAAGGAAATTAATTATTCGGAGACCTAAACAAAGGAATTTGGCTAAAATCCAGTGACCCTGGGTGTGTGCTCCGAC
>NW_019230920.1:6007-47927 GCF_002742605.1 Olea europaea var. sylvestris
CCGACTCCAATTTCTTGGGCCGCTTCTAATCAACCTGCCAAATTTCGGCCCATTCTAGCACCGTCGCGACAAATGACAAAATTGCCCTTGGTACGGTTTTTCTTTGTTAATTTTTTGTCCAACACTTCTTCAGCCAGACATAATTAATACGAAAATTATTTATTCGGAGGCCAAAATGAAGGAATTTGGCTAAAATCCCGTGATCCCGGGTTTGTGCCCCGTGTCCAATTTTTCGGGCAGTTTCCAATCAACTTGCCAAATTTCGGCCGATTCCGCACCGTCGTGGTAAATGACGAAATTGCCCCTGGTGTGGTTTTGCGTTGTTAATTTTCTGTCCAACACTTCTTCAACCTAACATAATTAATACGAAAATTAATTATTCGGAGGCCTAAACGAAGAAATTTGACTAAAGTCCCATGGCACCGGGTCTGTGCCCTGATTCCAATTTCTGGGGTGGTTTCCAATTAACTTGCCAAATATCGGCCCATTCTAGTACTGTCGCGACAAATGACAAAATTGCCCCTGGTGCTGTTTTGCATTTTTAATATTCTGTCCAAAACATCTTCAACTTGACATAACTAATACGAAAATTAATTATTCGGAGGCCTAAACGAATGTATTCGGCTAAAATCCCATGATCCCGGGTCTATGACCCGAGTCCAATTTCTCGGGCCATTTCCAATCAACCAATCAACCAGCCAAATTTTGGCCCATTCCGAAACCGTCGCGACAAATGACAAAATTGCCCCTGGTGCGATTTTTCTTTTTTAATTTTCTGTCCAACACTTCTTCAACCAGACATAATTAATACGAAAATTAATTATTCAGAGGCTTAAACGAAGAAACTTGGCTAAAATCCCGTGATCCCGGGTCTGTGCCCCGAGTCCAATTTTTCGGGCCGTTTCCAATCAACCTGCCAAATTTCGGCCCATTCCGACACCTTCGCGACAAATGACGAAATTGCCACTAGTGCGGTTTTGTGTTGTTAATTTTATGTCCAACACTTCTTCAACCTGACATAATTAATACGGAAATTAATTATTCGGAGGCCTAGATGAAGAAATTTGGCTAAAGTCCCGTGACCACGGGTCTGAGCCCCGATTCCAATTTCTGGGGCCGTTTCCAATTAACCTGCCAAATATCGGCCCATTCTGACACCGTCGCGACAAATGACAAAATTGCCCCTCGTGCGGTTTTGCGTTGTTAATTTTCTATCCAAAATATCTTCAACCTGACATAATTAATACGGAAATTAATTATTCGGAGGCCTAAACGAATGTATTCGGCTAAAATCCCGTGATCCCAGGTCTGTGCCCCGAGTCTAATTTCTCGGGCCGTTTCCATTCAACCTGCCAAATTTCGGCCCATTCCGACACCGTCGCGACAAATGACCAAATTGCCCTGGTACGGTTTTTCTTCTTTAATTTTCTGTCCAACACTTCTTCAACCAGACATAATTAATACGAAAATTAATTATTCAGAGGCATAAACGAAGGAATTTGGCTAAAATCCCGTGATCCCGGGTCTGTGCCTCGACTCCAATTTCTCGGGCCGTTTCTAATCAACATGCAAAATTTTAGCCCATTCCGACACCGTCACGACAAATGACGAAATTGCCCCTGGTACGATTTTACGTTGTTAATTTTCTGTCCAACACATCTTCAACCTGACATAATTAATATGGAAATTAATTATTCGGAGGCCTAAATGAAGGAATTTGGCTAAAATCCCGTGATCCTGGGTCCATGCCCCAACACCAATTTCTGGGGCATTTCCAATCAATCTGCCAAATTTCGGCTCATTCCGACACCGTCGCGACAAATGACAAAATTGCCCCTGGTGCGATTTTGTGTTGTTAATTTTCTGTCCAACACTTCTTCAACCTGACATAATTAATACGGAAATTAATTATTCGGTGGCCTAAACGAACAAATTTGGCTAAAATCCCAGGATCCCGGATTTGTGCCCCGACTCCAATTTCTGGGGCTGTTTCCCATCAACATGCCAAATTTCGGCCCATTCCGACACTGTCGTGACAAATGATGAAATTGCCCCTGGTACGATTTTTCTTTGTTAATTTTCTGTCCAACACATTTTCAACCTGACATAATTAATACGAAAATTAATTATTCGGAGCCCTAAACGAAGGAATTTGGTTAAAATCCCGTGATCCGGGTTTGTGGCCCGATTCCAATTTCTCGGGCCGTTTCCAATCAACCAGTCAAATTTCGGCCCATTTCGACACAGTCGCGACAAATGACCAAATTGCCCCTGGTGCGATTTTTCTTTGTTAATTTTAAGTCTAACACTACTTCAACCTGACATAATTAATACGAAAATTATTTATTCGGAAGCCTAAACGAAGGAATTAGGCTAAAATCCTGTGATCCCGGGTCTGTGCTCTGACTCCAATTTCTGGGGCCGTTTCCAATCAACCAGCCAAATTTCGGCCCATTCCGACACTGTCGCGACAAATGAAAAAAATGCCCCTGGTGCGGTTTTGCGTTTTTTATTTTCTCTCCGACACATCTTCAACCTGAAATGATCAATACGGAAATTAATTATTCGGAGGCCTAATAGAAGGAATTTGACTAAAATTCCGTGATCTCGAGTCTGTGCCCCGAGTCCAGGTTGAAGATGTGTTGGACAGAAAATTAACAAAGAAAAATCGCACCAGGGGCAATTTTGTCATTTTTCGCGACAGTGTTGGAATGGGCCGAAATTTGGCATGTTGATTGGAAACGGCCCCAGAAATTGGACTCGGGTACAAACTCGAGATCTCGAGATTTTAGCCAAATTCTTTCGTTTAGGCCTCCGAATAATTAATTTCAGTATTAATTATGTCAGGTTGAAGAAGTGTTGGACAGAAAATTAACAAAGAAAAATCGCACTATTCGAGAAATTGAACTCGGGGTATATACTCGGGATAATGGGATTTTAGCCAAATTCCTTCGTTCAGGCCTCCGAATAATTAATTTCCATATTAATTATATCAGGCTGAAGAAGTTTTGGACAGAAAATTTACAAAGAAAAATCGCACCAGGGGAAACTTCGTCATTTGTCGCGACGATGTCGGAATGGGCCGAAATTTGGCGGGTTAATTGGAAACGGCCCCAGAAATTGGACTCGTGGCACATACTAGGATCACATGATTTTGCCCGAATTCCTTCATTTAGGCCTCCGAATAATTAATTTCCGTATTAATTATGTCAGGCTAAAGAAGTGTTGGATAGAAAGTTAAAGAAAAACTGCACCGGGGCAATTTCGTCATTTGTCGCGACGGTGTCAGAATGGGCCAAAATTTGACAGGTTAATTGAAAATGGCCCCAGAAATTGGACTCTGGGCACAGACCCGGGAACACGGGATTTTAGCCAAATTCCTTCGTTTAGGCCTCCGAATAATTAATTTCCCTATTAATTACGTCAGGTTGAAGACGTGTTGGACAGAAAATTAACAACGCAAAACCGCACCAGGGGCAATTTCGTCATTTGTCGCGACGGTGCCGGAATGGGCCGAAATTTGGTAGGTTGATTGGAAACGGCCCGAGAAATTGGACTCGGGGCACATATCATGGGATTTTAGCCAAATTCCTTCATTTAGGCCTTTGAATAATTAGTTTTCGTAGTAATTATGTCAGGTTGAAGATGTGTTGGACAGAAAATTAACAACGCAAAACCGTACGAGGGGCAAGTTTGTCATCTGTCGCGACGGTATCGGAATGAACCGAAATTTGGCAGGTTGATTGGAAACGGCCCCAGAAATTGGACTCAGGGTACAGACCTGGGATCACGGGATTTTAGAAAAATACCTTCATTTAGGCCTCCGAATAATTAATTTCTGTATTAATTATGTCAGGTTGAAGAAGTGTTGGACAGAAAATTAACAAAGAAAAATCGCACCAAAGAAATTTTGTCATTTGTCGCGACAGTGTCGGAATTGGCCGAAATTTGGCAGGTTGATTGGAAACGGCCCGCGAAATTGCACTCGGGGCACATACCCGGGATCACAGGATTTTAGCCAAATTCCTTCGTTTAGGCCTCCGAATAATTAATTTTCGTATTAATTATGTCAGGTTGAAGAAGTGTTGGACAGAAAATTAACAAAGAAAAATCGCAACAGGGGAAATTTCGTCATTTGTCGTGACAGGGTCGGAATCGGCCGAAATTTGGCAGATTGATTGGAAACGGCTCGAGAAATTGGACTCGGGGCAAATACCCGGGATCACAGGATTTTTAGCCGAATTCCTTCATTTATGCCTCCGAATAATTAATTTTTGTATTAATTATGTCAGGTTGAAGAAGTGTTGGATAGAAAATTAACAAAGAAAAATCGCAACAGGGGAAATTTCGTCATTTGTCACGACAGTGTCGGAATCAGCCGAAATTTGGCAGGTAGATTGGAAACGGCACGAGAAATTGGACTCGGGGAAAATACTCGGGATCACGGGATTTTTAGCTGAATTCCTTCGTTTATGCCTCCGAATAATTAATTTTTGTATTAATTATGTCCGGTTGAAGAAGTGTTGGATAGAAAATTAACAAAGAAAAATCGCACCAGGGGAAATTTCGTCATTTGTCGCAATAGTGTCGAAATTGGCCGAAATTTGGCAGGTTGATTGGAAACGGCCCGAGAAATTGGACTCGGGGCACATACCCGGGATCATGGGATTCTAGCTAAATTCCTTCGTTTAGGCCTCCGAATAATTCATTTTCGTAATAATTATGTCAGGTTGAAGAAGTATTGGACAGAAAATTAAGAAAGAAAAATTGCACCAAGGGAAATTTCGTCATTTGTCGCGACAGTGTCGAAATTGGTCGAAATTTGGCAGGTTGATTGGAAACGGCCCGAGAAATTGGACTCGGGGCACATACCCTGGATCACGGGATTTTAGCCAAATTCCTTCGTTTAGGCCTTCGAATAATTAATTTTCGTATTAATTATGTCAAGTTGAAGAAGTGTTGGACAAAAAATTTACAAAGAAAAATCACACCAGGGAAAATTTCGTCATTTGTCTCGACAGTGTCGGAATTGGCCGAAATTTGGCAGGTTGATTGGAAACGGCCCGAGAAATTGGACTCGGGGCACATACCTAGGATCATGGGATTTGAGCCAAATTGCTTCGTTTAGGCCTCCAAATAATTAATATGTGTATTAATTATGTCAAGCTGAAGAAGTGTTGGACAGAAAATTAACAAAGAAAAATCGCACCAGGGGAAATTTCGTCATTTGTCGCGACAGTGTCGGAATTGGCTGAAATTTGGCAGGTCGATTTGAAACAGCCCTAGAAATTGAACTCGGGGTACAGACCCGTGATCACTGGATTTTAGCCAAATTCCTTCGTTTAGGCCTCCGAATAATTAATTTTCGTATTAATAATGTTAGGTTGAAGATGTGTTTAACAGAAAATTAACAATGCAAAACCGCACTAGGAGCAATTTCGTCATTTGTCGCGACGGTGTCAAAATGGGCTGAAATTTAGCATGTTGATTGGAAACAGCCCCAGAAATCGGACTCGGGCCATAGACCCGAGATCACGGGATTTTAGCCAAATTCCTTCATTTAGCCCTCTGAATAATTAATTTCCGTATGAATTATGTCAAGTTGAAGAAGTGTTGGACAGAAATTAACAAAGAAAAACCGCACTAGGGGGAATTTTGTAATTTGTCGCGACGATGTCGGAATGGGCCGAAATTTGCCACGTAGATTTGAAACGGCCTGAGAAATTGGACTAGGGGCATAGACCCGGGATCACCGGATTTTAGCCAAATTCCTTCGTTTAGGCCTCCGAATAATTAATTTCTGTATTATTTATGTCAGGCTGAAGAAGTGTCGGACAAAAAATTAACAAAGAGAAATCGCACCAGGGGCAATTTCGTCATTTGTCGCGATTGTGTCGGAATGGGCAGAAATTTGGCAGGTTGATTGGAAACAGCTCCAGAAATTGGACTCGGGGCATAGACTCGGGATCATGGGATTTTAGCCAAATTCCTTCGTTAAGGTTTCCGAATAATTAATTTTCATATTAATTATGTTAGGTTGAAGATGTGTTGGGCAAAAAATTAACAGCGCAAATCCACACCAGGGGCAATTTCGTCATTTATCGCGACGGTGTCGAAATGGGCCGAAATTTGGCAGGTTGATTGGAAACTGCACGAAAAATTGGACTCGGGCCACAAACCCGGGATCACGGGATTTTAGCCAAACTCCTTCGTTTAGGTCTCCGAATAATTAATTTCCTTATTAATTATGTCAGGGTGAAGAAATGTTGGACAGAAAATTAACAAAGAAAAATCGCACCAAGGGCAATTTCGTCATTTGTCGCGATGGTGTCGGAATGGGCCGAAATTTTGCTGGTTGATTGGAAACGGCCCAAGAAATTGGACTCGGGGCATAGACCCGAGATCACGGGATTTTAGCCAAATTCCCTCCGAATAATTAATTTTCGTATTAATTATGTCTGGTTGAAGAAGTGTTTGACAGAAAACTAACAAAGAAAAACCGCACCAGGGGAAATTTTGTCATTTGTCGTGATGGTGTCGGAATGGGCCGAAATTTGGCAAGTTGATTGGAAACGGCCTTGAAATTGGACTCAGGGCACAGACTCGGGATCACGGGATTTTAGCCAAATTGCTTCGTTTAGGACTCCGAATAATTAATTTTCGTATTAATTATGTCACGTTGAAGATGTGTTGGGCAGAAAATTAACAGCACAAAATCGCACCAGGGGCAATTTCGTTGTTAGTCACGATGGTGTCTGATTGCGCCGAAATTTGGCAGGTTGATTGGAAACGGTCCCAGATATTAGACTCGAGGCACAGACCCGGGATCACGGGATTTTAGCCAAATTCCTTCGTTTAGGCTTCCGAATAATTAATTTTTGTATCAATTATGTCAAGTTTAAGAAGTGTTCGACAGAAAATTAACAAAGAAAAATCGCACCAGGGGAAATTTTGTCATTTATCGCGATAGTGTCGGAATGGGACGAAATTTGATACGTTGATTGGAAACGGCCCGAGAAATTGGACTCGGGACACTGACCTGGGATCACGGGATTTTAGCTAAATTCCTTCGTTTAGGCCTCCAAATAATTAATTTCCGCATTAATTATGTTAGGTTGAAGATGTGTTGGACAGAAAATTAACAACGCAAAATCGCACCAGAGGTAATTTTTTCATTTGTCG
Source organism: Olea europaea var. sylvestris (assembly GCF_002742605.1). Lineage (NCBI taxonomy): Eukaryota > Viridiplantae > Streptophyta > Magnoliopsida > Lamiales > Oleaceae > Olea > Olea europaea. Next base: position 13,190 of record NW_019230920.1, read on the forward strand.
CGATGGTGTCGGAATGGGTCGAAATTCGGTAGGTTGATTGGAAACGGCCCTAGAAATTGGAGTCGGAAAATTAACAACGAAAAACCGCACCAGGGACAATTTTTTCATTTGTTGCGATAGTGTCGGAATAGGCCGAAATTCGATAGGTTGATTGGAAACGACCCCAGAGATTGGAGTCGGGGCACAGACCCGGGATCACGGGATTTTAGCCAAATTCCTTCGTTTAGGCCTCTGAATAATTAATTTCCGTAATAATTATGTCAGGTTGAAGAAGTGTTGGACAGAAAATTAACAAAGAAAAATCGCACCAGGGGAAATTTCGTCATTTGTCGCGACGGTGTCGGAATGGGCCGAAACTTGGCAGGTTGATTGGAAACGGCCCGAGAAATCGAACTCGGAGCACAGACCCGGGATCACGGGATTTTAGCAAAATTCTTTCGGTTAGGCCTCCAAATAATTAATTTCCTTATTAATTATGTCAGGTTGAAGATCTGTTGGACAGAAATTAACAACGCAAAACCGAACCAGGGGCAATTTTGTCATTTGTCGAAATGGGCCGAAATTTGGCAGGTTAATTGGAAACGGCCCCAGAAATTGGAGTCGGGGCACAGACCCGAGATCACGAGATTTTAGCCAAATTCCTTCGTTTAGGCCTCTTAATAATTAATTTCCGTATTAATTATGTCAGGTTGAAAAAGTGTTGGACAGAAAATTAACAAAGAAAAATCTCACCTTGGGAAATTTCGTCATTTGTCTCGACAGTGTCAGAATTGGCCGAAATTTGGCAGGTTGATTGGAAATGGCCCGAGAAATTGGACTCGAAGCACATACCCAGGATCACGGGATTTTAGCAAAATTCCTACATTTAGGCCTCCGAATAATTAATTTTCGTATTAATTAAGTCAGGTTGAAGAAGTGTTGGACAGAAAATTAACAAAGAAAAATCGAACCAGGGAAAATTTCTTCATTTGTCACGGCAGTGTTGGAATTGCCCAAAATTTGGCAGGTTGACTGGAAGCAGCACAAGAAATTGGATTCGGGGCACGTACCTGGGATCACAGGTTTTTAGCCAAATTCCTTCGTTTAGGCCTCCGTATAATTGATTTTCGTGTTAATTATGTCAGGTTTAAGAAGTGTTGGATAGAAAATTAACAAAGAAAAATTGCATCAGGGGGAATTTTGTCATTTGTCGCGACAGTGTCGGAATGGGTCGAAATTTGACAGGTTGATTGGAAACGGCCCGAGAAATTGGACTCGGGGCACTGACCTGGGATCACAGGATTTTTGCCAAATTCCTTCGTTTAGGCCTCCAAATAATTAATTTCCATATTAATTATGTCAGGTTGAAGATGTGTTGGACAGAAAATTAACAACGCAAAACCGCACCAGAGGTAATTTTGTCATTTGTCGCGACGGTGTCAGAATGGGTCGAAATTCGGTAGGTTGATTGGAAACGGCCCTAGAAATTGGAGTCGGAAAATTAACAACGAAAAACCGCACCAGGGACAATTTTTTCATTTGTCGCGATAGTGTCGGAATAGGCCGAAATTCGATAGGTTGATTGGAAACGACCCCAGAAATTGGAGTCGGGGCACAGACCCGGGATCACGGGATTTTAGCCAAATTCCTTCGTTTAGGCCTCTGAATAATTAATTTCCGTAATAATTATGTCAGGTTGAAGAAGTGTTGGACAGAAAATTAACAAAGAAAAATCGCACCAGGGGAAATTTCGTCATTTGTCGCGACGGTGTCGGAATGGGCCGAAACTTGGCAGGTTGATTGGAAACGGCCCGAGAAATCGAACTCGGAGCACAGACCCGGGATCACGGGATTTTAGCAAAATTCTTTCGGTTAGGCCTCCAAATAATTAATTTCCTTATTAATTATGTCAGGTTGAAGATCTGTTGGACAGAAAATTAACAACGCAAAACCGAACCAGGGGCAATTTTGTCATTTGTCGAAATGGGCCGAAATTTGGCGGGTTAATTGGAAACGGCCTCAGAAATTGGAGTCGGGGCACAGACCCGAGATCACGAGATTTTAGCCAAATTCCTTCGTTTAGGCCTCTTAATAATTAATTTTCGTATTAATTATGTCAGGTTGAAAAAGTGTTGGACAGAAAATTAACAAAGAAAAATCTCACCTTGGGAAATTTCGTCATTTGTCGCGACAGTGTCGGAATTGGCCGAAATTTGGCAGGTTGATTGGAAATGGCCCGAGAAATTGGACTCGAAGCACATACCCAGGATCACGGGATTTTAACAAAATTCCTACATTTAGGCCTCCGAATAATTAATTTTCGTATTAATTAAGTCAGGTTGAAGAAGTGTTGGACAGAAAAATAATTAATTTTCGTATTAATTAAGTCAGGTTGAAGAAGTGTTGGACAGAAAAATAATTAATTTTCGTATTAATTAAGTCAGGTTGAAGAAGTGTTGGACAGAAAAATAATTAATTTTCGTATTAATTAAGTCAGGTTGAAGAAGTGTTGGACAGAAAAATAATTAATTTTCGTATTAATTAAGTCAGGTTGAAGAAGTGTTGGACAGAAAAATAATTAATTTTCGTATTAATTAAGTCAGGTTGAAGAAGTGTTGGACAGAAAAATAATTAATTTTCGTATTAATTAAGTCAGGTTGAAGAAGTGTTGGACAGAAAAATAATTAATTTTCGTATTAATTAAGTCAGGTTGAAGAAGTGTTGGACAGAAAAATAATTAATTTTCGTATTAATTAAGTCAGGTTGAAGAAGTGTTGGACAGAAAAATAATTAATTTTCGTATTAATTAAGTCAGGTTGAAGAAGTGTTGGACAGAAAATTAACAACGCAAAACCGCACCAGAGGTAATTTTGTCATTTGTCGCGACGGTGTCAGAATGGGTCGAAATTCGGTAGGTTGATTGGAAACGGCCCTAGAAATTGGAGTCGGAAAATTAACAACGAAAAACCGCACCGGGGACAATTTTGTCATTTGTCGCGATAGTGTCGAAATAGGCCGAAATTCGGTAGGTTGATTGGAAATGACCCCAGAAATTGGAGTCGGGGCACAGACCCGGGATCACGGGATTTTAGCCAAATTCCTTCATTTAGGCCTCCGAATAATTAATATCCGTATTAATTATGTCAGGTTGAAGATGTGTTGGACAGAAAATTAACAAAGAAAAACCGCACCAGGGGCAATTTCGTCATTTGTTGCAATGGTGTCGGAATGGGGCGAAATTTGGAAGGTTGATTGGAAATGGCCCTGGAAATTGGACTTGGGGCATAGACCCGGGATCACAAGATTTTAGCCAAATTCCTTCGTTTAAGCTTCCGAATAATTAATTTCTGTATTAATTATGCCCGGTTGAAGAAGTGTTGGATAGAATATTAACAAAGAAAAATCGCACCAGGGGCAATTTCGTCATCTGTCATGACGGTGTCGGAATGGGCCGAAATTTGGCAGGTTGATTGGAAACGACCCCAGAAATTGGACTCAGGGCACGGACCCGAGATCACGGGATTTTAGCCAAATTCCTTCGTTTAGGCCTCCGAATAATTAATTTCCGTATTAATTATGTCAGGTTGAAGATGTTTTGGACAGAAAGTTAAAAACGCAAAGCCGCACCAGGGGCAATTTTGTCATTTGTTGTGACGGTGTTGGATTGGGCCGAAATTTGGCAGGTTGATTGGAAACGGCCCCAGAAATTGGTCTTGGCACATAGCCCCGGGATCACGAGGTTTCAGCCAAATTCCTTCGTTTAGACCTCCGAATAAATAATTTTGATATTAATTATGTTAGGTTGAAGAAGTGTTGGAAGAAAGTTAAAAAAGAAAAACCGCACCAGGGGCAATTTCGTCATTTGTTGCGATGGTGTCCGAATGGGTAGAAATTTGGCAAGTTGATTGGAAACGACCCGAGAAATTGGAGTTGGGACACAGACCCGGGATCACGGGATTTTAACCAAATTCCATCGTTTAGGCCTCGAAATAATTAATTTTCGTATTAATTATGTCAGGTTGAAAAAGTGTTGGACAGAAAATTAACAAAAAAAATTGCACCAAGGGCAATTTCGTCATCTGTCACGACAGTGTCGGAACCGAAATTTGGCAGGTTGATTGGAAACGGCCCGAGAAATTGGACTCGGGGCTAAGACCCGGGATCACGAGATTTTTTCCAAATTCCTTCGTTTAGGCCTCCAAATAATTAATTTCCGTATTAATTATGTCAGGTTGAAGATGTGTTGGACAGAAAATAAAAAATGCAAAATCGCACCAGGGGCAATTTTGTCATTTGTCACGACGGTGTCGGAATGGGCCAAAATATGGTAGGTTGATTGGGAACAGCCCCTGGAATTGGACTCGAGGCACAGACCTGAGATCACGGGATTTTACCAAAATTCCTTTGTTTAAGCCTCCAAATAATTAATTTTCGTATTAATTATGTCGGGTTGAAGATGTGTTGGACAAAAAATTAACAACGCAAAATCGTACCAGGGACAAATAACGTCATTTGTCGTGATGGTGTCGGAATGGGTCGAAATTTGGCAAGTTGATTGGAAACGGCTCGAGAAATTGGACTCGAAGAACATACCCGGGATCACGAGATTTTAACCAAATTCTTTCGTTTTGGCCTTCGAATAATTAATTTTCGTATTAATTATGTCACGCTGAAGAAGTGTTGGACAGAAAATTAATAAAGAAAAGTCGTACCAGTGACAATTTTGTCATTTGTCACGACTGTGTCGGAATGGGCCAAAATTTGGCAAGTTGATTGGCAACGGCCCCAGGAATTAGACTCGAAGCACAGTTCCGGGATCAAGGGATTTTTGCAGAATTCCTACATTTAGGCCTTCGAAAAATTAATTTTCGTATTAGTTATGTCAGGTTGAAGATGTGTTGGATAGAAAATTAACAACGCAAAACCACACCAGGGGCAAATTTTGTCATTTGTCGCGACGGTGTTGGAATGGGCAGAAATTTGACAGGTTGATTGGTAATGGCTTGAGAACTTGGACTCGGGGCACATACCCAGGATCACGGGATTTTAGCCAAATTCCTTCGTTTGGGCCTCCGAATAATTAATTTCTGTATTAATTATGTCAGGCTGAAGAAATGTTGGACAGAAAATTAATAAAGAAAAACTGCACCAGGGGTAATTTTGTCATTTGTCGCGACGGTGTCGGAATGGGCCGAAATTTGGTAGGTTGATTGGAAACGGCCCCAGAAATTGGACTCGGTGCACATACCCGGGATCAAGGGATTTCGCCCTAATTCCTTCGTTTAGGTCTCCAAATAATTAATTTCCGTATTAATTATGTCAAGCTGAAGAAGTGTTGGATAGAAAATGAACAAATAAAAACCGCACCTAGGGTAATTTTGTCATTTGTCGCGATGGTGTCGGAATGGGCCGAAATTCGGTAGGTTGATTGGAAATGGCCCTAGAAATTGGAGTCGGGGCACAGACCCGGGATCACGGGACTTTAGCCAAATTCCTTCATTTAGGCCTCCGAATAATTAATTTCCGTATTAATTGTGTCTGGTTGAAGATGTGTTGGACAAAAAATTAACAACAAAAAACCGCACCAATGGCAATTTTTTCATTTGTTGCGACGGTGTCGGAATAGGCCGAAATTCGGCAGGTTGATTGGAAACGACCCTAGAAATTGGACTCGGGGAACAGACCCGGGATCACGGGATGTTAGCCAAATTCCTTCGTTTAGGACTCCGAATAATTAATTTTCGTATTAATTATGTCAGGTTGAAGAAGTGTTGGACAGAAAATTAACAAAGAAAAACCGCAACAGGGGAGATTTCGTCATTTGTTGCGATGGTGTCGAAATGGGCCGGTATTAATTATGTCAGGTTGAAGATGTGTTGGACAAAAAATTAATAAAGCAAAATCGCACCAGGGGCAATTTTGTCATTGTTGGACGGTGTCGGAATGTGCCGAAATTTGACGGGTTGATTGGAAATGGCCCCAGAAATTGGAGTCAGGGCACAGACCGGGGATCACGGGATTTTAGCCATATTCCTTCGTTTAGGCCTCCAAATAATTAATTTTCTTATTAATTATGTCAGGTTGAAGATGTGTTGGATAGAAAATTAACAACGCAAAATCGCACCAGGGGCAATTTTGTCATTTGTCGCGACAGTGTCGAAATGGGCTGAAATATGGCAGGTTGATTGGAAACGGCCCTAGAAATTGGAGTCGGGGCACAGACCTGAGATCACAAGATTTTAACCAAATTCCTTCATTTAGGCCTTTTAATAATTAATTTCCGTATTAATTATGTCAGGTTGAAGATGTGTTGGACTAAAATTAAAAAAGCAAAATCGCACTAGGGGCAATTTTGTCATTTGTTGGATGGTGATGGAAAGGGCCGAAATTTGGCGGGTTGATCGGAAATGGCCCCAGAAATTTGAGTTAGGGTACAAACCAGGGATCACAGGATTTTAGCCAAATTCCTTCTCTTAGGCCTCCGAATAATTAATTTCCGTATTAATTATGTCAGGTTGAAGAAGTGTTGGACAGAAAATTAACAAAGAAAAACCGCACCAGGGAAAATTTAGTTATTTGTCGCGATAATGTCGAAATTAGCCGAAACTTGGCAGGTTGATTGGAAACGGCAGGAGAAATTGGACTCGAGGCACAGACGTGGGATCACGGGATTTTAGCAAAATTCCTTTGGTTAAGGGTCCAACTAATTAATTTCCATATTAATTATGTCAAGTTGAAGATGTGTTGGATAGAAAATTAACAACGCAAAATCGCACTAGGGGCAATTTTGTCATTTGTCGCGACGGTGTCGGAATATGCCGAAATTTGGCAGGTTGATTGGAAACGGCCCCAGAAATTATAGTCCGGGCACAGACCCGGGATCATGATATTTTAACCAAATTCCTTCGTTTAGGCCTCTTAATAATTAATTTCCGTATTAATTACGTCAGATTGAAGATGTGTTGGACAGAAAATAAACAAAGCAAAATCGCACCAGGGGCAATTTTGTCATTTGTTGGATGGTGTCGGAATGGGCCAAAACTTAGCGAGTTAATTGGAAACGGACCCAGAAATTGGAGTTAGGGCACAGATCGGGGATCACGGGATTTTAGCCAAATTCCTTCGTTTAGGCTTCCGAATAATTAATTTTCGTATTAATTATGTCAGGTTGAAGAAGTGATGGACAGAAAATTAACAAAGAAAAATCGCACCAAGGAAAATTTCGTCATTTGTCGTGACAGTGTTAGAATTGGCTGAAACTTGGCAGGTTGATTGGAAACGGCCTGAGAAATTGGACTCGGGGCACATACCCGAGATCACGGGGTTTTAGCCAAATTCCTTCGTTTAGGCCTCCGAATAATTAATTTTCGTATTAATTATGTCAAGTTGAAGAAGTGTTGGACAAAAAATTTCGTCATTTCTCGCGACAGTGTCGGAATTGGCCGAAATTTGGCAGGTTGATTGGAAATGGCCCTAGAAATTGGTCTCGAGGCACAAAATCGTGTTCACTGGATTTTAGCCAAACTCCTTCATTTAGGCCTCCGAATAATTAATTTTCGTATAAATTATGTCAGGTTGAAGATGTGTTTGACGAAAAATTAACAATGCAAAATTGCACCAGGGACAATTTCGTCATTTGTCGCGACGGTGTCGAAATGGGCCGAAATTTGGCAATTTGGTTGGAAACGGCCCCAGAAATTGGACTCAAGGCACAAACCCGAGATCACGGGATTTTAGCCAAATTCCTTCGTTTAGGCCTCCGAATAATTAATTTCTATATTATTTATGTCAGGCTAAAGATTTTTGGCCGGAAAATTAACAAAGAAAATCCACATCAGGGGAAATTTCATCATTTGTCGCCACGGTGTTGGAATGTGCCAAAATTTGGCAGGTTAATTGGAAACGGCTCAGAAATTGGTCTCGGGACATAGACCCGGGATCACGGGATTTTTGCCAAATTCTTTCGTTTAGGCCTCCGAATAATTAATCTCCGTATTAATTATGTCAGACTGAAGAAGTGTTGGACAGAAAATTAACAAAGAAAAACCGCACCTGGGCCAATTTCTTCATTTGTCCCGATTGTGTCAGAATGGGCCGAAATTTGGCAAGTTGTTTGGAAACTACCCCAGAAATTGGACTCGGGGCACAGACTTGGGATCACAGGATTTTAGCCAAATTCCTTCGTTTAGGCCTCCGAATAATTAATTTCCGTATTAATTATGTCAGGTTGAAGATGTGTTGGACAGAAAATTAACAACGTAAAACCGCACCAAGGGCAATTTCGTCCTTTGTCGCGACGGTGTTGGAATAGGCCAAAATTTGGCAGGTTGATTGGAAACTGCCCGAGAAATTGGACTTGGGGCACAAACCCAGGATCACGGGATTTTAGCCAAATTCCTTCATTTAGGCCTCCGAATAATTAATTTCCATATTAATTATGTCAGGTTGAAGAAGTGTTGGACAAAAAATTAACGAAGAAAAATCGCACTAGAGGCAATTTCGTCATTGGTCACGACGGTGTCCGAATGGATCGAAATTTGGCAGGTTGATTGGAAACGGCCCGAGAAATTGGACTCGGGGCACAGACCCGAGATCATGGGAATTTTAGCCAAATTCCCTCCGAATAATTAATTTTCATATTAATTATATCAGGCTGAAGAAGTGTTGGACATAAAACTAACAAAGAAAAACCACACCAAGGGAAATTCATCATTTGTCGCGATGTTGTCGGAAAAGGCAAAAATTTGGCAGGTTGATTGGAAACGGCCCGAGAAATTGGACTCGGGGCACAGACTCGGGATCACGGGATTTTAGCCAAATTCCTTCGTTTAGGACTCCGAATAATTAATTTTCATATTAATTATGTCAGGTTGAAGATGTGTAGGACAGAAAATTAACTGCGCAAAATCGTACCTGGGGCAATTTCGTCATTTGTCGCGACAGCGACGGAATGGGCCGAAATTTGGCTGGTTGATTGGAAGCGGCCCAGAAATTGGAATCGGGATCACGGGATTTTAGCCAAATTCCTTCATTTAGGGCTTTGAATAATTAATTTTCCTATTAATTATGTTAGGTTGAAGATGTGTTGGACAGAAAATTGACAACGCAAAACCGCACAAGGTGCAATTTCGTCATTTGTCCCGACGGCGTCGAAATGCGACGAAATTTGGCAGGTTGATTAGAAACGGCCCCAGAAATTAGACTCGGGGCACAGACCCGGGATCACGGGATTTTACCCAAATTCCATCGTTTAGGCCTCCGAATAATTAATTTCCGTATTAATTATGTCAGGTTGAAGAAGTGTTGGGCAGAAAATTAACAAAGAAAAATCGCAACAGGGGAAATTTCATCATTTGTCGTGAGGTTGTCGGAATGGGTCGAAATTTGGCTAGTTGATTGGAAACGGCTCGAGAAATTGGACTCGGGGCACAGACTCGGGATCACGGGATTTTAGCCAAATTCCTTCGTTTAGGACTCCGAATAATTAATTTTCATATTAATTATGTCAGGTTGAAGATGTGTAGGACAGAAAATTAACTGCGCAAAATCGTACCCGGGGCAATTTCGTCATTTGTCGCGACAGCGACGGAATGGGCCGAAATTTGGTAGGTTGATTGGAAACGGCCTCAAAAATTGGAGTCAGGGCACAGACCAGGGATCACGGGATTTTACCCAAATTCCTTTGTTTAGGCCTCCGAATAATTAATTTTTGTATTAATTATGCCAGGTTGAAGAAGTGTTGAACAGAAAATTAACAAAGAAAAATCGCACCAAAGGAAATTTCGTCATTTGCCGCGACAGTGTCGGAATTGGCCGAAATTTGGCAGGTTGATTGGAAACGGCCCGAGAAATTGGACTCGAGGCACATATTCGGGATCACGGGATTTTAGCTAAATTCCTTCGTTTAGGCCTCCGAATAAATAATTTTCGTATCAATTATGTCAAGTTGAAGAAGTGTTGGACAGAAAATTAACAAAGAAAAATAGCACCAAGGAAAATTTCGTCATTTGTCGTGACGGTGTCGGAATTGGCCAAAATTTGGCAGGTTTATTGGAAACGGCCCGAGAATTTGGACTCGGGATACATACCCAGGATCACAGGATTTTAGCCAAATTCCTTCATTTAGGCCTCCGAATAATTAATTTTCGTATTAATTATGTCAGATTGAATAAGTGTTGGACAAAAAATTAACAAAGAAAAATCGCACCGGGGGAAATTTCGTCATTTGTCGCGACAGTGTCGGAATTGGCTGAAATTTGGCAGGTTGATTGGAAACGGCCCTAGAAATTGGACTCGAGGCACAAACTCATGATCACTGGATTTTAGCCAAATTCCTTCGTTTAGGCCTCCGAATAATTAATTTCTGTATAAATTATGTTAGGTTGAAGATGTGATTGACGAAAAATTAACAATGCAAAATCGCACGAGGAGCAATTATGTCATTTGTCGCAACGATGTCGAAATGGGCTGAAATTTGGCTGTTTAATTGGAAATCGTCCCAGAAATTGGACTCGGGACACAGGCCTGGGATCACGGGATTTTCGCCGAATTCCTTCGGTTAGGCCTCCGAATAATTAATTTCTATATTATTTATGTCAGGCTGAAGATGTGTTGGACAGAAAATTAAAAAAGAAAAACCACACCAGGGGATTTCGTCATTTGTTGAGACGGTGTCGGAATGGGTCGAAATTTGGCAGGTTGATTGGAAACGGCCCAGAAATTGGTCTCGGGGCACAGACCTGGGATCATGGGATTTTTGCCAAATTCTTTCGTTTAAGTCTCCGAATAATTAATTTCCATATTAATTATGTCAGACTGAAGAAGTGTTGGACTAAAAATTAACAAAGAAAAATCGCACCTGGGCCAATTTCGTCATTTGTCGCGATTGTGTCGGAATGGGCCGAAATTTGGCAGGTTGATTGGAAACGGGCCCAGAAATTCGACAAGGGGCACAGACTCGGGATCACGGAATTTTAGCCAAATTCCTTCATTTAGGCTTCTGAATAATTAATTTACGTATTAATTATGTCAAGATGAAGAAGTGTTGGACAGAAAATTAACAAAGAAAAATCATACCGGGGCAATTTTGTCATTTGCCGCGACAGTGTCGGAATTAGCCGAAATTTGGCTGATTGATCGGAAACGGCCCGAGAAATTGGACTTGGGGCACAGACCCGGGGAAAAGGGATTTTAGCCAAATTCCTTCGTTCAGGCTTTCGAATAATTAATTTTCGTACTAATTATGTCAGGTTGAAGATGTGTTGGACAGAAAATTAACAGCGCAAAATCGCACCAGGGGCAATTTCGTCATTTGTCACGACGGTGTCGGAATGCGCTGAAATTTGGCAGGTTGATTGGAAAAGGCCCCAAAAATTGGACTCGGGGCATAGACTCGGGATCACGGGATTTTAGCCAAATTCCTTCATTTAGGCCTCCGAATAATTAATTTCCGTATTAATTATGTCAGGCTGAAAAAGTGTTGGATAGAAAATTAACAAAGAAAAATTACACCAGCGGAAATTTCATTATTTGTCGTGACAGTGTCGAAATGGGCCGAAACTTGGCAGGTTCATTCGAAATTGCCCGAGAAATTGGACTCGGGGCACAGACTCGGGATCATGGGATTTTAGCCAAATTCCTTCGTTTAGGCCTCCGAATAATTAATTTCCGTATTAATTATGTCAGGCTGAAAAAGTGTTGGATAGAAAATTAACAAAGAAAAATTACACCAGCGGAAATTTCATTATTTGTCGTGACAGTGTCGAAATGGGCCGAAACTTGGCAGGTCGATTGGAAACGGCCCGAGAAATTGGACTCGGGGCACAAACCTGGGATCACGGCATTTTAGCCAAATTCCTTCGGTTAGGCCTCAAAATAATTAATTTCCGTATTAATTATGTCAGGTTGAAGAAGTGTTGGACAGAAAATTAACAACGCAAAACCGCACCAGGGGCAATTTCGTCATTTGTCGCGACGGTGTCGGAATGGTCCGAAATTTGGCAGGTTGATTGGAAATGGCCTGAGAAATTGGACTCGGGGTACAGACACGGGATCATGGGATTTTAGCCAAATTCCTTCGTTTAGGCCTCCGAATAATTAATTTCCGTATTAATTATGTCAGGTTGAAGAAGTGTTGGAAAGAAAATTAACAAAGCAAAATCGTATCAGGGGCAATTTCGTCATTTGTCGCGACGGCGTCGAAATGGGCCGAAATTTGGCAGGTTGATTGGAAACGGCCCCAGAAATTAGACTTGGGGCGCAGACCTAGGATCATGGGATTTTAGCCAAATTCCCTCTGAATAATTAATTTTCGTATTAATTATGTCCGGCAGATGAAGTGTTGGACAGAAAACTAACAAAGAAAAACCGTACCAGGGGAAATTTCTTCATTTGTCACGACGGTGTCGGGATGGGCCGTAATTTGGCAGGTTGATTGGAAACGGCCTAGAAATTGGACTCGGGGCATAGACCAGGGATCACGGGATTTTAGCCAAATTCCTTCGTTTAGGACTCCGAATAATTAATTTTCGTATTAATTATGTTAGGTTGAAGATGTGTTGGACAGAAAATTAACAGCGTAAAACTGCACCAGGGGCAATTTCATCATTTGTCGTGACGGTGTCAAAATGCGCCGAAATTTGGCAGGTTGATTGGAAACGACCCAGAAATTGGACTCGGGGCACATCACGGGATTTTAGACAAATTCCTTCGTTTAGGACTCCGAATAATTAATTTTCGTATTAATTATGTCAGGTTGAAGATGTGTTGGACAGAAAATTAACAATGCAAAACCGCACCAGGGGAAATTTCATCATTTGTCGCGACGGTGTCGGAATGCGCCGAAATTTGACAGGTTGATTGGAAACGGCCCCAGAAATTGGACTTGCGGTACAGACTGTGGATCACGGGATTATAGCCAAATTCCTTCATTTAGGCCTCCGAATAATTAATTTTCGTATTAATTATGTCAGGTTGAAGATGTGTTGGAAAGAAAATTAACAACGCAAAACCGCAGAAGAAGTGTTGGACAGAAAATTGCAAAACCACACCAGGGGCAATTTCATCATTTGTCGCGACGGAGTCGGAATGGGCAGAAATTTCGCAGGTTGATTGAAAACGGCCCTAGAAATTGGACCTCGGGCACAGACCCGGGATCACGGGATTTTTGCCAAATTCCTTCGTTTTGGCCTCCGAATAATTAATTTTCGTATTAATTATGTCAGGTTGAAGATGTGTTGGACAGAAAATTAACAATGAAAAATCACACCAGGGGCAATTTTGTCATTTGTCGCAACGGTGTCGGAATGGACCGAAAATTTGCAGGTTGATTGAAAATGACCCCAGAAATTGGACACGGGGCACAGACCCGGGATCACGGGATTTTCGCCAAATTCCTTCGTTTAGGCCTCCGAATAATTAATTTCCGTATTAGTTATGTCTGGTTGAAGAAGTGTTGGACAGAAAATTAACAAAGAAAAATCGCACCAAAGAAAATTTCGTGATTTGTCGCGACGGTGTCGGAATGGGCCGAAATTTGGAAGGTTGATTGGAAACGGCCCGAGAAATTGGACTCGGGGCACAAACCCGGGATCAAGTGATTTTAGCCAAATTACTTCGGTTAGGCCTCCAAATAATTAATTTTTCTATTAATTATGTCAAGTTAAGGATGTGTTGGATAGAAAATTAACAATGCAAAACCGCACCATGGGCAATTTTGTCATTTGTCACGACGGTGTCGGAATGGGCCAAAATTTGGGAGGTTGATTGAAAATGGCCCTATAAATTGGAGTCGGGGCAATGACCCGGGATCACGAGATTTTAGCCAAATTCCTTCGACTAGGCCTCTTAATAATTAATTTCCTTACTAATTACGTCAGGTTGAAGATGTGTTGGATAGAAAATTAACAAAGCAAAATCGCACCAGGGGCAATTTTGTCATTTGTTGGACAGTGGCAGAATGGGCCGAAATTTGGCGGGTTGATTGGAAACAGCCCCAGAAATTGGAGTCAGGGTACAGACCGGGGATCACGAGATTTTAGCCAAATTCCTTCGTTTAGGCCTTCGAATAAATAATTTTCATATTAATTGTGTCCGGTTGAAGATGTGTTGGACAGAAAATTAACAACGTAAAACCACACCAGGGGCAATTTTATCATTTGTCAAGACTGTATCGAAATGGGCCGAAATTTGGCGGGTTGATTGGAAACGGCCCCAGAAATTGGAGTCAAGGCACAGATAGGGGATCACGGGATTTTAGCCAAATTTCTTCGTTTAGGCCTCCGAATAATTAATTTCCGTATTAATTATGTCAGGTTGAAGAAGTGTTGGACAGAAAATTAATGACGCAAAACCACACACCAGAGACAATTTCGTCATTTGTCGTGATGGTGTCGGAATGGGCTGAAATTTGGCAGGTTGATTGGAAACGGCCCAAGAAATTGGATTCGGGGCACAACCCGGGTTCACGGGATTTTATCCAAATTCCTTCGTTTAGGCCTCCGAATAATTAATTTCCATTTTAATTTTGTCAGGTTGAAGAAGTGTTGGACAAAAAATTAACAAAGAAAAACATCATCGGGGCAATTTTGTCATTTATCGCGACGGTGTTGGAATGGGCCGTAATTTGGTAGGTTGATTGGAATTGGCCCGAGAAATTGGACTCGGGGCACTGACCCGGGATGGATCACGGAATTTTAGCCAAATTCCTCCGTATAGGGTTCCGATTAATTAATTTTCGTATTAATTATGTCAGGAGGAAGAAGTTTTGGATAGAAAATTAACAAAGAAAAACCGCACTAGGGAAAATTTCGTCATTTGTCGTGACAGTGTCGGAATGGGCCGAAATTTTGCAGGTTAATTGGAAATGGCCCCAGAAATTGGACTCGGGGTGCAGACCCGGGATCACGGGATTTTAGCCAAATTCCTTTGTTTAGGCCTTTGAAAAACTAATCTCCGAATTAATTATGTCAAGTTGAAGATGTGTTGGACAGAAAATTAACAACGCAAAACCGCACCAGGGCTAATCTCATCATTTGTCGCGACGGTATCGGAATAGTCCGAAGTTTGGCGGGTCGATTGGAAATGGCCCCAGAAATTAGACTCTGGGCACAGACCCGGGATCACGGCATTTTAGCCAAATTCCTTCGTTTAGGCCTCCGAATAATTAATTTCCGTATTAATTATGTCGGGTTGAAGAGGTGTTGGACATAAAATTAACAAAGACAAACCGCACCCGGGGAAATTTCGTCATTTGTCGCGACGGTGTCGGAATGGGCCGAAATTCGGCAGGTTGATTGGAAACGGCCCGAGAAATGGATTCGGTGCATAGACCTGGGATCATGGGATTTTAGCCAAATTCCTTCGTTTAGGCCTCCGAATAATTATTTTTGTATTAATTATGTCAGGTTGAAGATGTGCTGGACAGAAAATTAACAACGCAAAATCGCACCAGGGGCAATTTCGTCATTTGTCGCGACGGTATTGGAATGGCCCGAAATTTGGAAGGTTGATTGGAAACAGCCCGAGAAATTGGACTCGGCGCACAGACCTGGGATCACGGGCTTTTAGACAAATTCCTTCATTTAGGCCTCCGAATAATTAATTTCCGTATTAATTATGTTAGGTTGAAGATGTGCTGGACACAAAATTAATAACGCAAAACCGCACCAGGGGCAATTTTGTCATTTGTCGTGACGGTGTTGGAATGGGCTGAAATTTAGTAGGTTTTTGGAAATGGCCCTACAAATTGGACTCGAGGCGCAGACCCGGGATTACGGGATTTCTGGCAAATTCCTTCATTTACATCTCTGAATAATAAATTTCCGTATTAATTATGTTAGGTGATTGAAGTTTTGGAGAGAAAATTAACAAAGAAAAATCGCACCAGGGTCAATTTCGTCATTTGTCGCGACGGCGTCGGAATGGGCCGAAATTTGGCAGGTTGATTGGAAATAGCCCTAGAAATTGGACTCGGGGCACAGACCCAGGATCACGGGAATTTAGCCAAATTTCCTCGTTTAGGCCTCCGAATAATTAATTTCCAAACCGTGCCAGGAACAATTTTGTTATTTGTCGCGACTGTGTCGGAATGGGCCGAAATCTAGCAGGTTGATTGGAACGGCCCTCGAAATTGGACTTGGGGCACAGTCATGGGATCACGAGATTTTAGCCAAATTCTCTCGTTTAGGGCTCCGAATAATTAATTTCCAAACCGCACCGGGGCAATTTTGTCATTTGTCGCGATGGTGTTGGAATGGGCCTACATTTGGCAGGCTGATTGGAAACGGGCGCAAAAATTTGACTCGGGGCACAGACCCGGGATCACAAGATTTTAGCAAAATTCCTTTGTATAGGCCTCCAATAATTAATTTTCGTATTAATTAAGCCAGGTTGAAGATGTGTTGGACAGAAAATTAAAAACACAAAACCGCACCAGGGGCAATTTCGTCATTTGTCGCGATGGTGTTGGAATGGGCCTACATTTGGCAGGCTGATTGGAAACGGGCGCAAAAATTTGACTCGGGGCACAGACCCGGGATCACAAGATTTTAGCAAAATTCCTTTGTATAGGCCTCCAATAATTAATTTTCGTATTAATTAAGCCAGGTTGAAGATGTGTTGGACAGAAAATTAAAAACACAAAACCGCACCAGGGGCAATTTCGTCATTTGTCGCGATGGTGTTGGAATGGGCCTACATTTGGCAGGCTGATTGGAAACGGGCGCAAAAATTTGACTCGGGGCACAGACCCGGGATCACAAGATTTTAGCAAAATTCCTTTGTATAGGCCTCCAATAATTAATTTTCGTATTAATTAAGCCAGGTTGAAGATGTGTTGGACAGAAAATTAAAAACACAAAACCGCACCAGGGGCAATTTCGTCATTTGTCGCGACGGCGTCGGAATGGGCCGAAATTTGGCAGGTTGATTGGAAATAGCCCTAGAAATTGGACTCGGGGCACAGACCCAGGATCACGGGAATTTAGCCAAATTCGCTCATTTAGGCCTCCGAATAATTAATTTCCAAACCGTGCCAGGAACAATTTTGTTATTTGTCGCGACTGTGTCGGAATGGGCCGAAATCTAGCAGGTTGATTGGAAACGGCCCTCGAAATTGGACTTGGGGCACAGTCATGGGATCACGGGATTTTAGCCAAATTCTCTCGTTTAGGGCTCCGAATAATTAATTTCCAAACCGCACCGGGGCAATTTTGTCATTTGTCGCGATGGTGTTGGAATGGGCCTAAATTTGGCAGGCTGATTGGAAACGGGTGCAAAAATTTGACTCGGGGCACAGACCCGGGATCACAAGATTTTAGCAAAATTCCTTTGTATAGGCCTCCAATAATTAATTTTCGTATTAATTAAGCCAGGTTGAAGATGTGTTGGACAGAAAATTAACAAAGAAAAACCGCACCAGGGGCAATTTCGTCATTTGTCGCGACGGTGTTGGAATGGGCTGAAATTTGGAAGGTTGATTGGAAACGGCCTTAGAAATTGGACTCGGGGCACAAACTCGGGATCACGGGATTTTAGCCAAATTCCTTCGTTTTAGCCTCCGAATAATTTATTTCCGAATTAATTATCAGGTTGAAGAAGTGTTGGACAGAAAATTAATGAAGAAAAACCGCAACAAGGGCAATTTCGTCATTTGTCGCTACGGTGTCGCAATGGGCTGAAATTTTGTGGGTTGATTGAAATGGCCCCAGAAATTGGACTCGAGGCACAGACCTGGGATCACGAGATTTTAGCCAAATTCCTTCATTTAGGCCTCCGAATAATTGATTTCCGTATTAATTATGTCAGGTTGAAGAAGTGTTGCATAGAAAATTAACAAAGAAAAACCGCACCAGGGGAAATTTCATCATTTGTCGCGAAGGTGTCGGAATGGGCCTATATTTTGCAGGTTGATTAGAAACGGCCCCAAAAATTTAACTCAAGGCACAGACCCGGGATCACGGGATTTTAGTCAAATTCCTTCGTTTAGGCCTCCGAATAATTAGTTTTCGTATTAATTATGTCAGGTGGAAGATGTGTTGGATAGAAAATTAATAACGTAAAACTGCTCCAGGTGCAATTTCGTCATTTGTCGCGACGGCGTCGGAATAGGCGAAATTTGGCAGGTTGATTGGAAAGGGCCCGAGAAATTAGACTCGGAGCACATACCCGGGATCACGGGACTTTAGCCAAATTCCTTCGTTTAGGTCTCCGAATAATTAATTTCCGTACTACTTATGTCAGGCGGAAGAAGTATTGGACAGAAAATTAATAAAGAAAAACCGCACCAGGGAAAATTTCGTCATTTGTTGCGATGGTGCCGGAATGGGCCGAAATTTGACAAGTTGATTAGAAACGGCCCTAGAAATTGGACTCAGGATACTGGCTCGGATCACGGAATTTTAGCCAAATTCCTTCGTTTAGGGCTCCGAATAATTAATTTCAGTACAAATTATGTCAGGTTGAAAATGTATTGGACGGAAAATTAACAACGCAAAACCGCACCAGGGGCAATTTCGTCATTGGAATGGGCTGAAATTTGGCAGGTTGATTCGAAAAGGCCCCAGAAATTGGACTCGGGGTAGAGACCCGGGATCATGGGATTTTAGCCAAATTCCTTCGTTTAGGCCTCCGAATAATTAATTTTCGTATTAATTATGTCAGATGAAGAAGTGTTGGACAGAAAATTAACAAGGAAAAATCGTACCAGGGGCAATTTCGTCATTTGTCGCGACGGTGTCAGAATGGGCCGAAATTTGGTAAGTTGATTGGAAACGGCCTGAGAAATTGGACTAGAGGCACAGACCCGGGATCACGGGATTTTAGCCAAATTCCACTGTTTAGGCCTCCAAATAATTAATTCCCGTATTAATTATGTCAGGTTGAAGATGTGTTGGACAGAAAATTAACAAAGAAAAACCGCATCATGGGCAATTTCGTCATTTGTCGCGACGGTGTCGGAATGGGCCGAAATTTGGAAGGTTGATTGGAAACGGCCTTAGAAATTGGACTCGGGGCACAAACTCGGGATCACAGGATTTTCGTCAAATTCTTTCGTTTTGGCCTCCGAATAATTAATTTCCGTATTAATTATCAGGTTGAAGAAGTGTTGGACAGAAAATTAATGAAGAAAAATCGCAACAAGGGCAATTTCGTCATTTGTCGCTACGGTGTCGGAATGGGCTGAAATTTTGTTGGTTGATTGAAACGGCCCTAGAAATTAGACTCGAGGGACAGACCCGAGATCAAGGGATTTTAGCCAAATTCCTTCGTTTAGGCCTTCGAATAATTGATTTCCGTATTATTTATGTCAGGTTGAAGAAGTGTTGGACAGAAAATTAACAAAGAAAAACCGCACCAGGGGATACTTCGTCATTTGTCGCGAAGGTGTCGGAATGGGCCTATATTTTGCAAGTTGATTAGAAATGGCCCCAGAAATTTGACTTAGGGCACAGACGCGGGATCACGGGATTTTAGTCAAATTCCTTCGTTTAGGCCTCCGAATAATTAGTTTTTGTATTAATTATGTCAGGTTGAAGATGTGTTGGATAGAAAATTAATAACGTAAAACCGCTCTAGGGGCAATTTCGTCATTTGTCGCGACAGTGACGGAATAGGCAGAAATTTGGCAGGATGATTGGAAAGGGCCCGAGAAATTAGACTCGGAGCACATACTCAGGATCACAGGACTTTAGCAAAATTCCTTCGTTTAGGTCTCCGAATAATTAATTTCAGTATTACTTATGTCAGGCTGAAGAAGTGTTGGACAGAAAATTAACAAAGAAAAACCGCACCAGGGAAAATTTCGTCATTTGTCGCGATGGTGCCGGAATGGGCCGAAATTTGACAGGTTGATTGGAAACGGCCCCAGAAATTTGACTCGGGATACTGACCCGGGATCACGGGATTTTAGCCAAATTCCTTCGTTTAGGCCTCCGAATAATTAATTTCTGTACAAATTATGTCAGGTTGAAAATGTGTTGGACAGAAAATTAACAATGCAAAATCGCACAAGGGGTAATTTTGTCATTTGTCGAGACGGTGTCGGAATGGGCTGAAATTTGGCAGGTTGATTCGAAAAGACCCCAGAAATTGGACTCGGGGTAGAGACCCGGGATCACGGGATTTTAGCCAAATTCCTTTGTTTAGGCCTCCGAATAATTAATTTTCATATTAATTATGTCAGATGAAGAAGTGCTGGACAGAAAATTATCAAAGAAAAATCGCACCAGGGGCAATTTCGTCATTTGTCGTGACGATGTTAGAGTGGGCCGAAATTTGGTAAGTTGATAGGAAACGGCCCGAGAAATTGGACTTGAGGCACAGACCCGGGATCACGGGATTTTAGCCAAATTCCTTCGTTTAGGTCTTCGAATAATTAATTTTCGTATTAATTATGTCAGGCTGAAGAAGTGTTGGACAGAAAATTAACGACGCGAAACCGCACCAGGGGAGATTTTGTCATTTACCGTGACGATGTCGGAATGGGCCGAAATTTGGCAGGTTGATTGGAAACGGCCACTGAAATTGGACTCGGGGCACAGACCTGGGATCACGAGATTTTAGCCAAATTCCTTCGTTTAGGCCTCCGAATAATTAATTTTCGTATTAATTATGTTTGGTTGAAGAAGTGTTGGAGAGAAAATTGACAACGCAAAGCCGCACTAGGGGTAATTTCGTCATTTGTTGCGACGGTGTCGGAATGGGCCGAAATCTGGCAGGTCGATTGGAAACGACCCGAGAAATTGGACTCGAGGCACAAACCCGAGATCACAGGATTTTAGTCAAATTCCTTCGTTTAGGCCTCCGAATAATTAATTTTCGTATTAATTATGTCTGGTTGAAGAAGTGTTGGACAGAAAATTGACAACGCAAAGCCGTACTAGGGGCAATTTCATCATTTGTCGCGACGATGTCGGAATGGGCCAAAATTTGACAAGTTGATTGGAAACGGCCCCTGTAACTGGACTCGAGGCACAGACCCAGGATCACGGGATTTTTGCCAAATTCCTTTGTTTAGGCCTTTTAAAAATTAATTTCCGTATTAATTATGTCAAGTTGAAGATGTGTTGGACAGAAAATTAACAACGCAAAACCGCACCAGGGCTAATTTTGTCATTTGTCGCGACGGTGTTGGAATGGTCCGAAATTTTGCAGGTCGATTGGAAACGGCCACAGAAATTGGACTCTGGGCACAGACACGGGATCACAGCATTTTAGCCAAATTCCTTCGTTTAGGCCTCCGAATAATTAATTTCCGTATTAATTGTGTCGGGTTGAAGAGGTGTTGGACATAAAATTAGCAAAGACAAACCGCAACAGGGGAAATTTCATCATTTGTCGCGACGGTGTCGGAATGGGCCGAAATTAGGAAGGTTGATTGGAAACGGTCCGAGAAATTGGACTCGGCGTACAAACCTGGGATCATGGGATTTTAGCCAAATTCGTTCGTTTAGGCCTCGGAATAATTACATCTTTATTAATTATGTCAGGTTGAAGATGTGCTGGACAGAAAATTAACAACGAAAAACCTCACCAGGGGCAATTTTGTCATTTGTCGCGACGGTGTCGGAATGGGCCGAAATTTGGTAGGTTGATTGGAAACGGCCCTAGAAATTGGACTCGAGGCACAGACCCAAGATCACGGGATTTCTGCCAAATTCCTTCGTTTACGCCTCTGAAAAATAAATTTTCCAATTAATTATGTCAGGTTGAAGAAGTGTTGGACAGAAAATTAACAAAGAAAAATCGTACCAGGGGCAATTTCGTCATTTGTTGCGACAGTGTCGAAATGCACCGAAATTCGGCAAGTTGATTGGAAACAGCCTAGAAATTGGGCTCGGGGCACATATTCGGGATGACGGGATTTTGGCCAAATTCCTTCGTTTAGGACTCCGAATAATTAATTTTCGTATTAACTATGTCCAGTTGAAGATGTGTTGGACAGAAAATTAACAGAGTAAAATCGCACCAGGGGCAATTTCATCATTTGTCGTGACGGTGTTGGAATGAGCCGAAATTTGGCTGGTTGATTGGAAATGGCCCCAGAAATTGGACTTGGAGCACAGACCTGGGATCACGGGATTTTAGCCAAATTCCTTCGGTTAGGCCTCCAAATAATTAATTTCCATATTAATTATGTCAGGTTGAAGAAGTGTTGGACAAAAAATTAATAATGCAAAACTGCACCCGGGGCAATTTTGTTATTTGTCGCGACGGTGTCGGAATGGGCCAAAATTTGGCAGGTTGATTGGGAACGGCCCCAGAAATTGGACTCGGGACATAGACCCGAGATCACAGGATTTTAGCCAAATTCCTTTATTTAGGCCTTCGAATAATTAATTTTCGTATTAATTATGTCAAGTTGAAGATGTGTTGGACAGAAAATTAACAACACAAAATCGCACCAGGGGTAATTTCGTCATTTGTCGCGACGGTGTCGGAACGGTCCGAAATTTGGCAGGTTGATTGGAAACGGCCCCAGAAATTGGACTCTGGGCACAGACCCAGGATCACGGCATTTTAGCCAAATTCCTTCATTTAGGCCTCCGAATAATTAATTTCCGTATTAATTATGTTGGGTTGAAGAGGTGTTGGACAAAAAATTAACAAAGACAAACCGCACCAGGGAAAATTTCGTCATTTGTCGCGACGGTGTCGGAATGGGCCGAAAGTTGGCAGGTTGATTGGAAACGCCCGGAGAAATTGGACTCGACGCACAGACCTGGGATCACGGGATTTTAGCCAAATTCATTCGTTTAGGCCTTCGAATAATTAATTTTCGTATTAATTATGTCAGGTTGAAGATGTGCTGAACAGAAAATTAATAACGTAAAACTGCACCAGGGGCAATGACGTCATTTGTCACGACGGTGTCGGAATGGGCCGAAATTTGGTAGGTTTATTGAAAACGGCCCTAGAAATTGGACTCGAGGCACAGACGCGGGGTCACGGGATTTCTGCCAAATTCCTTCGTTTATGCCTCCGAATAATAAATTTCCGTTTTAATTATGTCGGGTAGTTGAAGTGTTGGACAGAAAATTAACAAAGAAAAATCGCACGAAGGTCAATTTTGTCATTTGTCACGACTGTGTCGAAATGGGATGAAATTTGGCAGGTTGATTGGAAACGGGCTTAGAAATTGGACTCGAGGCACAAACCCAGGATCACAGGATTTTAGCCAAATTCCCTCGTTTAGGCCTCCGAATAATTAATTTCCAAACCGCGCCACGGGCAATTTTGTCATTTGTCGCGACAGTGTCGGAATGGGCCGAAATTTAGCAGGTTGATTGGAAATGGCCCCCGAAATTGGACTGGGGGTACAGTCACGGGATCACGGGATTTTAACCAAATTCCCTCGTTTAGGCCTTCGAATAATTAATTTCCAAACCGCACCATGGGCAATTTTGTCATTTGTCACGACAGTGTCGGAATGGGTCGAAATTTGGCAGGCTGATTGGAAACGGGCGCAAAAATTTTACTCGGGGCACAGACCCGGGATCACGAGATTTTAGCAAAATTCCTTTGTTTAGGCCTCCAAATAATTAATTTCCGTATTAATTATGTCAGGTTGAAGATGTGTTGGACAGAAAATTAACAAAGAAAAACCGCACCAGGGGCAATTTCGTCATTTGTCGTGACGGTGTCGGAATGGGCCGAAATTTGGAAGGTTGATTGGAAACAGCCCTAGAAATTGGACTCGGGGCACAAACTCGGGATCACGGGATTTTAGCCAAATTCCTTCGTTTTGGCCTCCGAATAATTAATTTTCGTATTAATTATTAGGTTGAATAAGTGTTGGATAGAAAATTAACAAAGAAAAATCGCAACAAGGGCAATTTCATCATTTGTCGCGACGGTGTCGGAATGGGCCGAAATTTGGCAGGTTGATTGGAAAGGGCCCGATAAATTAGACTCGTGGCACATACCCGAGATCACGGGACTTTAGCTAAATTCCTTCGTTAGGTCTCCAAATGATTAATTTCCGTATTACTTATGTCTGGCTAAAGAAGTGTTGGACAGAAAATTAACAAAGAAAAACCGCCCCAGGGAAAATTTTGTCATTTGTCGCGATGGTGCTGGAATGGGGCGAAATTTGGCGGGTTGATTGGAAACGGCTCCAGAAATTGGACTCGGGATACTGACCCGGGATCAGGAGATTTTAGCCAAATTCCTTCGTTTAGGCCTCCAAATAATTAATTTCAGTACAAATTATGTCAGGTTGAAGATGTGTTGGACAGAAAATTAACAACGCAAAACCGCACCAGGGGCAATTTCGTCATTTGTCGAGACGGTGTCGGAATGGGCGAAAATTTGACAGGTTGATTTGAAACGGCCCCAGAAATTGGACTCGGGGTAGAGACCCAAGATCACGGGATTTTAGCCAAATTCCTTCGTTTAGTCCTTCGAATAATTAATTTTCGTATTAATTATGTCAGATGAAGAAGTGTTGGACAGAAAATTGATAAAGAAAAATCGTACTAGGGACAATTTCGTCATTTGTCGCGACGGTGTCGGAATGGGCCGAAATTTGGCAGGTTGATTGGAAACGGTCCGAGAAATTGGACTCGGGGCATAGACCTGAGATCATGGGATTTTAGCCAAATTCCTTCGTTTAGGACTCCGAATAATTAATTTTTGTATTAATTATGTCAGGCTGAAGAAGTGTTGGACTAAAAATTAACAAAGAAAAATGGCACCAGGGGTAATTTCGTCATTTGTCGCGACGATGTCGGAATGAGCCGAAATTAGGCAGGTTGATTGGAAATGGCCCCGAAATTGACTTGGGGCACAGACTCGGGATCACGGGATTTTAGCCAAATTCCGTCGTTTATGCTTCCGAATAATTAATTTCCGTATTAATTATGTCAAGTTGAAGTAGTGTTGGACAGAAAATTAATAAAGAAAAATCTAACCAGGGGCAATTTCGTCATTTGTCGTGACGGTGTCGGAATGGGTCAAAATTTGGCAGGTCAATTGGGAACGACCCGAGAAATTGGACTCGGGGCACATACCCAGGATCACGGGACTTTAGCCAAATTCCTTCGTTTAGGCCTCCTTATAATTAATTTCCGTATTAACTATGTCAGGTTGAAGATGTGTTGGACAGAAAATTAACATAGAAAAATCGCACCAGGGGCAATTTACCCATTTGTCGTGATGGAATGGGCCGAAATTTGGCAGGTTGATTGGAAATGGCCCGAGAAATGGGACTCGGGGCACAGACCCAAGATCACCGGATTTTAGCCAAATTCTTTCGTTTAGGCCTCCAAATAATTAATTTTCGTGTTAATAATGTGAGGCTGAAGAAGTGTTGGACAGAAAATTTTTAAAGAAAAACCGCACCCGGCGAAATTTCGTCATTTGTCACGACATTGACGGAATGGGCCGAAATTTGGCAGGTTGATTGGAAACGACACCTGAAATTAGACTCGGGGCACTGACCCGGGATCATGGGATTTTAGCCAATTTCCTTTGTTTAGGCCTCCGAATAATTAATTTCCGTATTAATAATGTCAGGTTGAAGATGTGTTGGACAGAAAATTAACAATGCAAAACTGCACCGGGGGCAATTTTGTCATTTGTGGTGATGGTGTCGGAATGGGCTGAAATTTGGCAGGTTGATTGGAAACGGCCCAAAAAATTAGACTCGGGGCACAGACCCGGGATCACGGGATTTTAGCCAAATTCCTTCATTTAGGCCTCCAAATAATTAATTTCCTATTAATTATGTCAGGTTGAAGAAGTGCTGGACGGAAAATTAAGAAAGGTGCAATTTCGTCATTTGTCGCGACGGTGTCGAAATAGGCCGAAATTTGGCAGGTTGATTGGAAACGGCCCCAGAAATTGGACTCGGGGCACAAACCCGGGATCACAGGATTTTATCCAAAATCCCTCGTTTAGGCGTTCGAATAATTAATTTCCGCATTAATTATGTCAGGCTGAAGAAGTGTTGGACAGAAAATCAACAATGGAAAACCGCACCAGGCGCAAGTTTTTCATTTGTCACGATGGTGTCGAAATGGGCCGAAATTTGGCAGGTCGATTGGAAACGACCCGAGAAATTGGTGTCGGTGCACAGACCCGGGATCACGGGATTTTAGCCAAATTCCTTAATTTAGGCCTCCGAATAATTAATTTTCATATTAGTTATGTCAGGTTGAAGATGTATCGGACAGAAAATTAACAACGCAAAACCGCACCAGGGGCCATTTTGTCATTTGTCGCGACGGTGTCGGAATGGGCCGAAATTTGGCATGTTGATTGGAAACGGCCCGAGAAATTGGACTCGGGGCACATACTTGGGATCACGGGAATGTAGCAAATTCCATCGTTTAGGCCTCCGTATCATTAATTTCTGTAATAATTTTGTCAGGCTAAGGATGTGTTGGAGAGAAAATTAACAACGCAAAACCGCACCAGGGGCAATTTTGTCGTTTGTTGCAATGGTGCCGGAATGGGCTGAAATTTGGCAGGTTGATTGGAAACGGCCCGAGAAATTGGTGTCGGTGTATAGTCTCGGGATCACGGGATTTTAGCCAAATTCCTTCATTTAGGCCTCCGAATAATTAATTTCCGTATTAATTATGTCAGGTTGATGAAGTTTTGGATAGAAAATTAACAACGTAAAACTGCACCAGGGACAATTTCGTCATTTGTCGCGACGGTGTCAGAATGGGCTGAAATTTGGCAGGTCGATTGGAAACGGCCCCAGAAATTGGAGTCGGTGCACAGACCTGGGATCGCGAAATTTAGCCAAATTCCTCCATTTAGGCCTCCAAACAATTAATTTTTGTATTAATTATGTCAAGTTGAAGATGTGGTGGACAGAAAATTAACAGAACAAAATCTCACCAGGGGCAATTTTGTCATTTGTCGCGACGGTGTCGGAATGGGCCGAAATTTGGCAGGTTGATTGAAAATGGCCCCAGAAATTGGACTTCGGGTACAGACCTGAGATCACAGGATTTTAGCCAAATTCCTTCGTTTAGGCGTCCGAATAATTAATTTTCTTATTAATTATGTCGGGTTGAAGAAGTGTTGGACAGAAAATTAACAAGGAAAAATCGCACCAGGGGCAATTTAGTCATTCGTTGCGACGGAATGGGCCGAAATTGGCAGGTTGATTGGAAACGGTCCGAGAAGTGGGACTCGGGGTACAGTCCCGGGATCACGGGATTTTAGCCAAATTCCTTTGTTTAGGCTCCCGAATAATTAATTTCCGTATTAATTATGTCAAGTTGAAGAAGTGTTGGACAGAAAATTAACAAAGAAAAACCGCACCAGGGGCAATTTGTCATTTATCGCGACGGTGTCGGAATGGGCCGAAATTTGGAAGGTTCATTGGAAACGGCCCCAAAAACTGGACTCGGGACACAGACCCATGATTACGGGATTTTAGCCAAATTCCCCCGTTTAGGCCTTAATATAATTAATTTTCGTTTTAATTATGTCAGGCTGAAGAAGTGTTGGAAAGAAAATTAACAATGGAAAACCGCACCAGGGGCAATTTTGTCATTTGTCGCGGCGGCGTCGGAATGGGTCGAAATTTGGCAGGATTATTGGAAACGGCCCCAGATATTGTACTCGGGGCTCAGACCTGGGATCACGGGATTTTAGCCAAATTCCTTCATTCAGTTCTCCAAATAATTAATTTCCATATTAATTATGTTAGGTTGAAGAAGAGTTGGACCGAAAATTAACAATGCAAAACCGCACCAGGGACAATTTCGTCATCTGTCTCGACGGTGTCGGAATGGTCCGAAATTCGGCAGGTCGATTGGAAACGACCCGAGAAATTGGAGTCGATGCATAGACTCGGGATCAAGGGATTTTAGCCAAATTCCTTCGTTTAGGCCTCCGAATAATTAATTTCCGTATTAATTATGTGAGGTTGAAGATGTGTTGGACAGAAAATTATCTACGCAATACCGCACCAGGGGCAATTTTGTCATTTGTCACCATGGTGTCGGAATGGGCCGAAATTCGGTAGGTTGATTGGAAACAGCCCAAGAAATTGGACTCGTGCCACAGACCTGGGATCACGGGATTTTAGCCAAATTCCTACGTTTAGGCCTCCGACTAATTAATTTTTGTATTAATTATGTCAGGCTAAGGATTTATTGGACAGAAAATTAACAACGCCAAACCGCACCAGGGACAATTTTGTCATTTGTCCCGATGGTGTCTGAATGGGCCAAAATTTGGCAGGTTGATCGGAAACGGCCCCTGAAATTGGACTCGAGGCACTGACCCGGGATCCCAGGATTTTAGTCAAATTCCTTCGTTTAGGCCTCCGAATAATTAATTTCCAGCACCAGGGGCAATTTTGTCATCTGTCGCGACGGTGTCGGAATGGGCTAAAATTTGGCAGTTTGATTGGAAACAGCCCTAGAAATTGGACTCGAGGCACTGACCCGGGATCCCAGGATTTTAGTCAAATTCCTTCGTTTAGGCCTCCGAATAATTAATTTCCAGCACCAGGGGCAATTTTGTCATCTGTCGCGACGGTGTCGGAATGGGCTAAAATTTGGCAGTTTGATTGGAAACAGCCCTAGAAATTGGACTCGAGGCACTGACCCGGGATCCCAGGATTTTAGTCAAATTCCTTCGTTTAGGCCTCCGAATAATTAATTTCCAGCACCAGGGGCAATTTTGTCATCTGTCGCGACGGTGTCGGAATGGGCTAAAATTTGGCAGTTTGATTGGAAACAGCCCTAGAAATTGGACTCGAGGCACTGACCCGGGATCCCAGGATTTTAGTCAAATTCCTTCGTTTAGGCCTCCGAATAATTAATTTTTGTGTTAATTATGTCAGGTTGAAGATGTGTTGGACAAAAAACTAACAACGCGAATCTGCACCAGGGGCAATTTTGTCATCTGTCGCGACGGTGTCGGAATGGGCTAAAATTTGGCAGTTTGATTGGAAACAGCCCTAGAAATTGGACTCGAGGCACAGACCTGGAATCACGGGATTTTAGCCAAATTCCTTTGTTTAGGCCCCCAAATAATTAATTTTCGTATTAATTATGTCAAGTTGAAGAAGTGTTGGACAGAAAATTAACAAAGAAAACCGCACCAGGGGCAATTTCGTCATTTATAGCGACGGTGTCGGAATGGGCCGAAATTTAGCTGGTTCATTGGAAACGGCCCCAGAAACTGGACTCGAGACACAGACCCGTGATTAGAGGATTTTAGCAAAATTCCCCCGTTTAGGTCTTCGAATATTTAATTTTCATTTTAATTATGTCAGGCTGAGAAAGTGTTGGATAGAAAATTAACAATGGAAAACCGCACCAGGGGCAATTTTGTCATTTGTCGCGGCGGCATCGGAATGGGTCGAAATTTGGCAGGATTATTGGAAACGACCCCAAAAATTGTACTCGGGGCTCAGACCTGGGATCACGGGATTTTAGCCAAATTCCTTCATTTAGTTCTCCGAATAATTAATTTCCGTATTAATTATGTCAGGTTGAAGAAGAGTTGGACCGAAAATTAACAACACAAAATCGCACCAAGGACAATTTGGTCATTTGTCTCGACGGTGTCGGAATGGTCCGAAATTCGGCAGGTCGATTGGAAACGACCCGAGAAATTGGAGTCGGTGCATAGACTCGGGATCTAGGGATTTTAGCCAAATTCCTTCGTTTAGGCCTCCGAATAATTAATTTTCGTATTAATTATGTCAGGTTGAAGATGTGTTGGACAGAAAATTATCAACGCAATACCGCACCAGGGGCAATTTTGTCATTTGTCACCACGGTGTCGGAATGGGCCGAAATGTAGGTTGATTGGAAACAGCCCAAGAAATTGGACTCGTACCACAGACCTGGGATCACGGGATTTTAGCCAAATTCCTTCGTTTAGGCCTCCGACTAATTAATTTTCGTATTAATTATGTCAGGCTAAGGATTTGTTGGACAAAAAATTAACAACGCCAAACCGCACCAGGGGCAATTTTGTCATTTGTCCCGATGGTGTCTGAATGGGCCAAGATTTGGCAAGTCGATCGGAAACGGCCCCAGAAATTGGAGTCAGGGCACAAACCCGAGATCACGGGATTTTAGCCAAATTCCTTCGTTTAGGCCTCCGAATAATCAATTTCCATATTAATTATGTCAGGTTGAAGAAGTATTGGACAGAAAATTAACAACGCAAAACCGCACCAGGAAGAATTTCATCATTTGTCGCGACAATGTCGGAATGGGCCGAAATTTGGCGGACCGAGAAATTGGAGCTGGTACATAGACCCGGGATCACAGGATTTTAGCCAAATTCCTTCGTTTAGGCCTTCGAATAATTAATTTCCGTTTTAATTATGTCAAGTTGAAGAAGTGTTGGACAGAAAATTCACAAAGAAAAACCGCACCAGGGGCAATTTCGTCATTTGTCGCGACGACGTCGGATTGGGCCGAAATTTGGCAGGTTGATTTGAAACGGCCCCTGAAATTGGACTTGAGGCACTGACCGGGGATCACAGGATTTTAGCCAAATTCCTTCGTTTAGACCTCCGAATAATTAATTTCCGTTTTAATTATGTCAAGTTGAAGAAGTGTTGGACAGAAAATTAACAACGCAAATCCGCACCAGGGGCAATTTCGTCATTTGTCGCGACGGCGTCGGATTGGGCCGAAATTTGGCAGGTTGATTTGAAACGGCCCCTGAAATTGGACTCGAGGCACTGACCCGGGATCCCAGGATTTTAGTCAAATTCCTTCGTTTAGGCCTCCGAATTATTAATTTTTGTGTTAATTATGTCAGGTTGAAGATGTGTTGGACAGAAAATTAACAACGCAAATCCGCACCAGGGGCAATTTTGTCATCTGTCGCGACGGTGTCGGAATGGGCTAAAATTTGGTAGTTTGATTGGAAACAGCCCAAGAAATTGGACTCGGGGCACAGACCCGGGATCATGGGATTTTAGCCAAATTCCTTTGCTTAGGCCTCTGAATAATCGACTTCCGTATTAATTATGTCAGGCTGAAGATGTGTTGGACAGAAAATTAACAACGCAAAACCGTACCAAGGGCAATTTTGTCATTTGTCGCGACGGTATCGGAATGGGCCGAAATTTAGCATGTTGATTGGAAATGGCCCCAAAAATTGGAGTCGGGGCGCAGACCCTGGATCACATGATTTTTGCCAAATTCCTTCGTTTAGGTCTCCGAGTAATTAATTTCCGTATTAATTATGTAAGGTTGAAAAAGTGTTGGACAGAAAATTAACAATGCAAAACTGCACCGAGGGCAATTTCGTCATTTGTCACGACGGTGTCGGAACGGGCCAAAATTTAGCTGGTTGATTGGAAATGGCCCCAGAAATTGGACTCGGGCCACATACCCGGGATCACTGGATTTTAGCCAAATTCCATCGTTTAGGCCTCCGAATAATTAATTTTCGTATTAATTATGTCAGGTTGAAGATGTGTTGGACAGAAAATTAACAAAGCAAAATCGCACCAGAGGCAATTTTGTCATTTGTCGTGTCAGTGTCGGAACGGGCTGAAATTTGATAGGTCGATTGGAAACGGTCCATGAAATTCGACTCGGGGCACATACCCGGGATCATTGGATTTTAGTCAAATTCCTTCGTTTAGGCCTCCGAATAATTAATTTCCGTATTAATTATGTCAGGTTGAAGATGTGTTGGATAGAAAATTAAAAACGTAAAATCGTACCAGGGGCTATTTTGTCATCTGTCGCGACGGTGTCGGAATGGGCCGAAATTTGGCGGGCTGATTGGAAACGGCCCCAAAAATTGGAGTCAGGACACAGATCGGGGATCATGGGATTTTACCAAAATTCCTTCGTTTAGGCCTCCTAATAATTAATTTTCGCATTAATTATGTCAGGTTGAAGAAGTGTTGGACAGAAAATTAACAAAGAAAAACCGCACTAGGGGCAATTTCGTCATTTGTCCCGTCGGCGTCGGATTGGGCCGAAATTTGGTAGGTTGATTGGAAACGGCCCGAGAAAATGGACTCGTGGTTTATTCTCGTGATAATGGGATTTTAGCCAAATTCCTTCGTTTAGGCCTCCTAATAATTAATTTTCGTATTAATTATGTTAGGTTGAAGAAGTGTTGGACAGAAAATTAACAAAGAAAAACCGCACTAGGGGCAATTTCGTCATTTGTCCCGTCGGCGTCGGATTGGGCCGAAATTTGGTAGGTTGATTGGAAACGGCCCGAGAAAATGGACTCGTGGTTTATTCTCGTGATAATGGGATTTTAGCCAAATTCCTTCGTTTAGGCCTCCGAATAATTAATTTCCGTGTTAATTATGGCGGGCTGAAGAAGTGTAGGATAGAAAATTTACAAAGAAAAACCGCACAAGGGAAAATTTCATCATTTGTCGCGACGGTGTCGGAATGGGTCAAAATTTGGTAGGTTGATTGGAAACGGCCCCAGAAATTGGACTCGGTGCATAGACCTGGGATCACATGATTTTGCCGAAATTCCTTCATTTAGGCCTCCGAATAATTAATTTCCGTATTAATTATGTCGGGGTGAAGATGTGTTGGACAGAAAATTAACATAGAAAAACCACACCAGGGGTAATTTCGTCATTTGTCGCGACGGTGTCGGAATGGGCCGAAATTTGGCAGGTTGATTGGAAACGGCCCCAGAAATTGGACTCGGGGCACAGACCCGGGAACATGGGATTTTAGCCAAATTCCTTCGTTTAGGCCTCCGAATAATTAATTTCCGTACTATGTCAAGTTGAAGATGTTATGTCAGGGTGAAGAAGTGTTGGACCGAAAATTAACAAAGAAAAATCGCACCAGGGGTAATTTCGTCATTTGTCGCGACAGTGTCGGAATGAGCCCAAATTTGGCAGGTTGATTGGAAACGGCCCCAGAAATTGGACTCGAGGCACATATTCGGGATCACGGGATTTTAGGCAAATTCCATCGTTTAGGCCTCCGAATAATTAATTTATGTATTAATTATGTCAGATTGAAGATGTATTGTACAAAAAATTAACAACGAAAAACCGCACCAAGGGCAATTTTGTCGTTCGTCGCGACGGTGCCGAAATTGGCCGAAGTTTGGCAAGTTGGTTGGAAACGGCCCCAGAAATTGGACTCGGGGCACAGACCCGGGATCACGGGATTTTAGCCAAATTCCTTCGTTTAGGACTCCGAATAATTAATTATCGTATTAATTATGTCCAGATGAAGAAGTGCTGGACCAAAAATTAACAAAGAAAAATCGCACCAGGGGCAATTTCGTCATTTGTCGCGACGGTATCGGAATGGGCCGAAATTTGGTAGGTTGATTGGAAACGGCCCCTGAAATTGTACTCGGGGCACAGACCCAGGATCACGGGATTTTGGCCAAATTCCTTCGTTTAGGCCTCCGAATAATTAATTTCCGTATTAAATATGTCGGGCTGAAGAATTGTTGGATAGAAAATTAACAACGCAAAACTGCACTAGGGGCAATTTTGTCATTTTTCGCGACGGTGTCGGAATGGGCTGAAAGTTAACAGGTTGATTGGAAACGGCCTGAGAAATTGGACTTCGGGCACATACCCGGGATCAAGGGATATTAGCTAAATTCCCTCGTTTGGGCCTCCGAATAATTAATTTCTTCATTAATTATGTCAGGTTGAAGTTGTGTCGGACAGAAAATTAACAAAGAAGAACCGTACTAGGGGCAATTTCGTTATTTGTCACGACGGTGTCAGAATGGGCCAGAATTTGGCCGGTTTGTTGGAAATGGCCCCAGAAATTGGACTCGGGGCAGAGACCCGGATCATGGGATTTTAGCCAAATTCTTTCATTTAGGCTTGAATAATTAATCTCCGCATTAATTATGTCGGGCTAAAGAATTGTTGGACAGAAAATTAACAACGCAAAATCGCACCAGGGGCAATTTTGTCATTTGTCACGACGATGTCGAAATGGGCCGAAATTTGGCAGGTTGATTGGAAACGGCCCCAGAAATTGGGCCTCCGAATAATTAATTTCCGTATTAATTATGTCAGGTCGAAGATGTGTTGGACAGAAAATTAACAACGCAAAATCGCACCAGGGGCAATTTTGTCATTTGTCACGACGATGTCGAAATGGGCCGAAATTTGGCAGGTTGATTGGAAACGGCCCCAGAAATTGGGCCTCCGAATAATTAATTTCCGTATTAATTATGTCAGGTCGAAGATGTGTTGGACAGAAAATTAACAACGCAAAATCGCACCAGGGGCAATTTTGTCATTTGTAGCGACGGTGTCAGAATGGGCCAGAATTTGGCAGGTTTATTGGAAACGGCCCCAGAAATTGGACTCGAGGCAAAGACCCGGATCACGGGATTTTAGCCAAATTCTTTCGTTTAGGCCTCCAAATAATTAATCTCCGCATTAATTATGTCGGGCAGAAGAATTGGTCGACATAAAATTAACAACGCAAAATCGCACCAGGAGCAATTTTGTCAATTGTCGCGACGGTGTTGGAATGGGCTGAAATTTAGTAGCTTGATTGGAAACGGTCCCAGAAATTGGACTCGGGACACAGACTCGGGATCACGCGATTTTAGCGAAATTCCTTCGTTTAGGCCTCCGAATAATTAATTTTCGTATTAATTATGTCAGGTCGAAGATGTGTTGGACAGAAAATTAACAAAGAAAAACCGCACCAGGGGCTATTTCGTTATTTGTAGCGACGGTGTCGGAATGGGCCAAAATTTGGCAGGTTTGTTGGAAACGGCCCCAGAAATTAGACTCGGGGTAAAGACCCGAATCACGGGATTTTAGCTAAATTCCTTC
>NW_019230920.1:48025-53264 GCF_002742605.1 Olea europaea var. sylvestris
AGAGAACTAACAACGCAAAACCGCACCAGGGGCAATTTTGTCATTTGTCGCGACGGTGTCGAAATGGGCCGAAATTTGGCAGGTTGATTGGAAACGGCCCCAGAAATTGGGCCTCCGAATAATTAATTATGTTAGGTTGAAGATGTGTCGGACATAAAATTAACAAAAAAAAACCGTACTACGGGCAATTTCGTTATCTGCCACGACGGTGTCAGAATGGGCCAGAATTTGGCAGGTTTATTGGAAACGGCCCCAGAAATTGGACTCGAGGCAAAGACCCGGATCACGGGATTTTAGCCAAATTCTTTCGTTTAGGCCTCCGAATAATTAATCTCCGCATTAATTATGTCGGGCAGAAGAATTGGTCGACATAAAATTAACAACGCAAAATCGCACAAGGAGCAATTTTGTCATTTGTCGCGACGGTGTTGGAATGGGCTGAAATTTAGTAGCTTGATTGGAAATGGTCCCAGAAATTGGACTCGGGACACAGACTCGAGATCACGCGATTTTAGCGAAATTCCTTCGTTTAGGCCTCCGAATAATTAATTTACGTATTAATTATGTCAGGTCGAAGATGTGTTGGACAGAAAATTAATAAAGAAAAACCGCACCAGGGGCTATTTCGTTATTTGTAGCGACGGTGTCGGAATGGGCCAAAATTTGGCAGGTTTGTTGGAAACGGCCCCAGAAATTAGACTCGGGGTAAAGACCCGAATCACGGGATTTTAGCTAAATTCCTTCATTTAGGCCTCTGAATAATTAATTTTCGTATTAATTATGTCAGGTTGAAGATGTGTTGGACAGAGAACTAACAACGCAAAATCGCACCAGGAGCAATTTTGTCATTTGTCGCGACGGTGTTGGAATGGGCTGAAATTTAGTAGCTTGATTGGAAACGGTCCCAGAAATTTGACTCGGGACACAGACTCGGGATCACGCGATTTTAGCGAAATTCCTTCGTTTAGGCCTCCGAATAATTAATTTTCGTATTAGTTATGTCATGCTAAAGAATTGTTGGACAGAAAATTAACAACGCAAAACCGCACCAGGGGCAATTTTGTCATTTGTCGCGACGGTGTAGGAATGGGCCGAAATTTGGCAGGTTGATTGGAAATGGCCCTAGAATTTGAACTCGGTGCACAGACCCGGGATCACAGGATTTTAGGCAAATTCCTTTGTTTAGGCATTCGAATAATTAATTTTCGTATTAATTATGTCAGGGTGAAGAAGTGTTGGACCGAAAATTAACAAAGAAAGATCACACCAGGGGTAATTTCGTCATTTGTCGCAACGGTGTCGGAATGAGCCGAAATTTGGCAGGTTGATTGGAAACGGCCCTAGAAATTGGACTCGGGGCACATATTCGGAATCACTGGATTTTAGGCAAATTCCTTTGTTTAGGCCTTCGAATAATTAATTTTCGTATTAATTATGTCAGGTTGAAGATGTGTTGGACAGAGAACTAACAACGCAAAACCGCACCAGGGGCAATTTTGTCATTTGTCGCGACGGTGCCGGAATTGGCCGAAGTTTGGCAAGTTGGTTGGAAACGGCCCTAGAAATTGGACTCGAGGCACAGACCCGGGATCACGAGATTTTAGCCAAATTCGTTCGTTTAGGCTTCTGAATAATTAATTATCGTATTAATTATGTCAGGATGAAGAAGTGTTGGACCGAAAATTAACAAAGAAAAATTGTACGAGGGGCAATTTCGTCATTTGTCGCGACGGTATCGGAATGGGCCAAAATTTGGCAGGTCGATTGGAAACGACCCCATAAAATGGACTCGGGGCATAGACCCAAGATCACGGGATTTTAGCCAAATTCCTTTGTTTAGGCCTCTGAATAATTAATTTTGGTATTAATTATGTCGGGCTGAAGAATTGTTGGACAGAAAATTACCAATGCAAAACCGCACCAAGGGCAATTTTGTAATTTTTCGCGACGGTGTCGGAATGGAATGAAATTTGGCAGGTTGATTGGAAACGGCCTGAGAAATTGGACTCCGGGCACATACCTGGGATCACGGGATATTAGCTAAATTCCCTCGTTTAGGCCTCCGAATAATTAATTTCGGTATTAATTATGTCATGTTGTAGATGTGTCGGACAGAAACTTAACAAAGAAAAACCGCACCAGGGGCAATTTCGTTATTTGTCGCGACGGTGTCGGAATGGGCCAAAATTTGGCAGGTTTGTTGGAAACAGCCCCAGAAATTGGACTCGGGGCAAAGACCCGGATCACGGGATTTTAGCCAAATTCCTTCATTTAGGCCCGAATAATTAATCTCCGCATTAATTATGTCGG
Source organism: Olea europaea var. sylvestris (assembly GCF_002742605.1). Lineage (NCBI taxonomy): Eukaryota > Viridiplantae > Streptophyta > Magnoliopsida > Lamiales > Oleaceae > Olea > Olea europaea. The sequence goes on from NW_019230920.1 coordinate 50,336, forward strand.
GCTGAAGAATTGTTGGACAGAAAATTAACAACGCAAAATCGCACCGGGGCAATTTTGTCATTTGTCATGACGGTGTCGGAATGGGCTGAAATTTGGCAGGTTGATTGGAAACAGCTCGAGAAATTAGACTCCAGGCGCATACCCGGGATCACGGGATATTAGCTAAATTCCCTCGTTTAGGCCTCCGAATAATTAATTTTCGTATTAATTATGTTAGGTCGAAGATGTGTTGGACAGAAAATTAACACAGAAAAACCGCACCATGGGCTATTTCGTTATTTGTCACGACGATGTCGGAATGGGCCAAAATTTGGCAGGTTTGTTGGAAACGGCCCCAAAAATTGGACTCGGGGTAAAGACCCGAATCACGGGATTTTAGCTAAATTCCTTCGTTTAGGCCTTCGAATAATTAATTTTCGTATTAATTATGTCAGGTTGAAGATGTGTTGGACAGAGAACTAACAACGCAAAACCGCACCAGGGGCAATTTTGTCATTTGTCGCGACGGTGTCGGAATGGGCTGAAATTTGGCAGGTTGATTGGAAACGGCCCCAGAAATTGGACTCGGGCCATAGACCCGAGATCACGAGATTTTAGCCGAATTCCTTCGTTTAGGCCTCCGAATAATTAATTTTCGTATTAATTATGTCAGGATGAAGAAGTGTTGGACAGAAAATTAACAAAGAAAAATCGCACAGGGGCAATTTCGTCATTTGTTGCGACGGTGTCGAAATGGGCCGAAATTTGGCAGGTTGATTCGAAACGGCCCCAGAAATTGGACTTGGGGCACAGACCCGGGATCACGGGATTTTAGCCAAATTCCTTCGTTTAGGCCTCAGAATAATTAATGTTCGTATTAATTATGTCAGGCTGAAGAATTGTTGGACAGAAAATGAACAACGCAAAACTACACCAGCGACAATTTTGTCATCTGTCAAGACGGTGTCGGAATGGGCCGAAATTTGGCTGGTTGACAGGAAACGGCCCTAGAAATTGGAATCAGTGTACAGATCCAGGATCACGGGATTTTAGGCAAATTCCCTTGCTTAGGCATCCGAATAATTAATTTTCGTATTAATTATGTCAGGTTGAAGAAGTGTTGGACAGAAAATTAACGAAGAAAAATCGTACCAGGGGAAATTTCGTCATTTGTCGCGACGGTGTCGGAATGAGCTGAAATTTGGCAGGTTTATTAGAATCGACCCGAGAATTTGGACTCGGGGCACAGACCCGGGATCACCGGATTTTATGCAAATTCCTTCGTTTAGGCTTCCAAATAATTAATTTTCATATTAATTATGTCAGAATGAAGAAGTGTTGGATCGAAAATTAACAAAGAAAAATTGCACTACGGGAAATTTCATCATTTGTCGCTACAGTATCGGAATGAGCCGAAATTTGACAGGTTGATTGGAAACGACCCCAGAAATTGGACTCGGGGCATAGACCCGGGATCACGGGATTTTACCTAAATTATTTTGTTTAGGCCTTCGAATAATTAATTTTCGTACTAATTATGTCAGGTTAAAAAAGTGTTAGACAGAAAATTAACAAAGAAAAACCGCACCAGGGACAATTTCGTCATTTGTCGCGATGGTGTCGGAATGGGCCGAAATTTGGAAGGTTGATTGGAAACGGCCCTAGAAATTGGACTCGTGGCACAGACCCGGGATCACGAGATTTTAGCCAAATTTCTTCGTTTGGGCCTCCGAATAATTAATTTCCGTATTAATTATGTCAGGTTAAAGAAGTGTTAGACAGAAAATTAACAAAGAAAAACCGCACCAGGGACAATTTCGTCATTTGTCGCGACGGTGTCAGAATGGGCCGAAATTTGGCAGGTTGATTGGAAACGGCCCGAGAAATTGGGCTCGGGCCATAGACCCGGGATCATGTGATTTTAGCCAAATTCCTTCGTTTAGGCCTCTGAATAAGTAATTTCTGTATTAATTATGTCAGGCTGAAGAAGTGTTGGACAGAAAAATAACAGAGAAAACCCGCACCAGGGGTAATTTTGTCATTTTTCACGATGGTGTCGGAATGGGCCGAAATTTGGCAAATTGATTGAAAACGGCCCCTGAAATTGGACTTGGGCCACAGACCCAGGATCACGTGATTTTACCGAAATTCCTTCATTTAGGCCTCCGAATAATTAATTTCCGTATTAATTATGTCAGGGTGAAGATGTGTTGGACAGAAAATTAACATAGAAAAACCACACCAGGGGTAATTTCGTCATTTGTCGCGACGGTGTCGGAATGGGCCGAATTTGTCGTAACGGTGTCGGAATGGGCTGAAATTTGGCAGGTTGATTGAAAACGGCCCCTGAAATTGGACTTGGGCCACAGACCCAGGATCACGGGATTTTTGCCAAATTCCCTCGTTTAGGCCTCTGAATAATTAATTTCCGTATTAATTATGTCAGGTTCAAGAAGTGTTGGACAGAAAATTAACAAAAAATCTGCACCAGGGGCAATTTCGGCCTCACGACGGTGTTGGAGTGGGCCGAAATTTGGCAGGTTGATTGGAAACGGCCCCAGAAATTGGACTCGGGGCACAGACCTGGGATCAAGGGATTTTAGCCAAATTCCCTCGTTTAGGCCTCCAAATAATTAATTTCCAAAATGCACTAGGGGCAATTTTGTCATTTGTCGCGACGGTGTCGGGATTGGTCGAAATTCGACTGGTTGACTGGAAATGGCCCCCGAAATTGAACTCGGGGCACAGACCTAGGATCATGGGATTTTAACTAAATCCCTTCGTTTAGGCCTCTGAATAATTAATTTCTGTATTAATTATGTCAGGCTTAAGATGTGTTGGACAGAAAAGCAACAACGCAAAATCGTAGCAGGGGCAATTTCGTCATTTGTCGCAACGGTGTCGGAATGGGCTGAAATTTGGCAGGTTGATTGGAAACGGCCCCAGAAAT
>NW_019230920.1:53567-105152 GCF_002742605.1 Olea europaea var. sylvestris
GCATCAAAGGCAATTTTGTCATTTGTCACGATGGTGTCGGAATGGGCCGAAATTTGGCAGGTTGATTGGAAACGGTCCCAGAAATTGGAGTCGGGCACATACTTGGGATCATGGGATTTTAGCCAAATTCCTTCATTTAGGCCTCCGAATAATTAATTTCCGTATTAATTATGTCAGGTTGAAGAAGTGTTGGACAGAAAATTAACAAAGAAAAATGCACCAGGGGAAATTTCGTCATTTGTCGTGACAGTGTCGGAATGGGCCTAAATTTGGCTTGTTGATTGGAAACGGCCCCAAAAATTAGACTTGGTGCTCAGACCCGGGATCATGGGATTTTAGCCAAATTCCTTCGTTTAGGCCTCCGAATAATTAATTTTCGAATTAATTATGTCAGGTTGAAGATGCGTTGGACAAAAATTAACAATGCAAAATCGCACTAGGGGCAATTCCGTCATTTGTTGCGAAGATGACGGAATGGGCCGAAATTTGGTAGGTTGATTGGAAACGGTCCCAGAAATTGGACTCGGGGCACAAACCCGGGATCACGGGATTTTAGCCAAATTCCTTCGTTTAGGCCTCCGAATAATTAATTTTCGTATTAATTATGTTAGGCTGAAAAAGTGTTGGACAGAAAATTAACAAAGAAAAAAAACACCATGGGCTATTTTGTCTTTTGTCGCGACGGTTTCGGAATGGGGCGAAATTTGCAAGGTTGATTGGAAATGGCCCTAGAAATTGGACTCAAGGCACAGGCCCAGGATCACGGGATTTTAGCCAAATTCCCTCGTTTAGGTCTCCGAATAATTAATTTCCAAAATACACTAGGGGCAATTTTGTCATTTGTCGCGATGGTGTCAGAATGGACCGAAATTCGGCAGGTTGATTGGAAACGGCCCCCGAAATTGAACTCGAGGCACAGACCTGGGATCATGGGATTTTAGCTAAGTTCCTTCGTTTAGGCCTCCAAATAATTAATTTCTGTATTAATTATGTCAGTCTTAAGATGTGTTGGACAGAAAAATAACAACGCAAAACCGCAGCTGGGGCAATTTTGTCATTTGTCGCGACGGTGTTGGAATGGGCTGAAATTTGGGCGGTTGATTGGAAACGGCCCCAGAAATTGGACTTGGGGCACGTACCCGGGATCACGGGATTTTAGCCAAATTCCTTCGTTTAGGCCTCCGAATAATTAATTTCCTTATTAATTATGTCAGGTTGAAGAAGTGCTGGACAGAAAATTAACAAAGAAAAATCGCACCAGGAGCAATTTTGTCATTTGTCGCGACGGTGTCTGAATGGGCGAAAATTTGGCAGGTCGATTGGAAACGGCCCCAGAATTTGGACTCGGGGCACAGGCCCGGGATCACGGGAATTAAGCCAAATTTCTTCATTTGGGCCTCCTAATAATTAATATCCGTAATAATTATGTCATGTTGAAGAAGTATTTGACAGAAAATTAACAACGCAAAATCATACCAGGGGCAATTTCGTCATTCGTTGCGACGGTGTCGGAATGGGCCGAGATTTAGCAGGTTGATTGGAAACGGCCCCAGAAATTGGACTCGGGGCACAAACCCTGGATCACGGGATTTTAGCTATATTTCTTCGTTTAGGCCTCCGAATAATTAATTTTCGTATTAATTATGTCAGGTTAAAGAAGTGTTAGACAGAAAATTAACAACGCAAAATCGCATCAGGGGCAATTTTTTCATTTGTCGCGAATGTGTCAGAATGGATCGAAATTTGGCAGGTTGATGGGAAACGGTCCCCGAAATTGAACTCGGGGCACAGACCTGGGATCACAGGATTTTAGCTAAGTTCCTTCGTTTAGGCCTCCGAATAATTAATTTCCGTATTAATTATGTCAGGCTTAGGATGCGTTGGATAGAAAAATAACAACGCAAAACCGCAGCAGGGGCAATTTTGTCATTTGTCGCGACGGTGTCGGAATGGGCTAAAATTTGGCAGGTTGATTGGAAACGCCCCCAGAAATTGGACTTGGGGCACATACCTGGGATCACGAGATTTTAACCAAATTCCTTCGTTTAGGCCTTCGAATAATTAATTTCCTTATTAATTATGTCAAGCTAAAGAAGTGTTGGACAGATAATTAATAAAGAAAAAACGCACCCGGGGCAATTTTGTTATTTGTCGCGACGGTGTCTGAATGGGTGAAAATTTGGCAGGTCGATTGGAAACGGCCCCAGAATTTGGACTCGAGGCACAGGCCTGGGATCACAGGAATTAAGCCAAATTCCTTAGTTTGGGCTTCCTAATAATTAATATTCGTAATAATTATGTCATGTTGAAGAAGTATTTGACAAAAAATTAACAACGCAAAATCACACCAAGGGCAATTTTGTCATTTGCCACGACGGTGTCGAAATGGGCCGAAATTTAGCAGGTTGATTGGAAACGGCGCCAAAAATTGGACTCGGGGCACAGACCCGGGATCACGGGATTTTAGCTATATTTCTTCGTTTAGGCCTCCGAATAATTAATTTTCGTATTAATTATGTTAGGTTAAAGAAGTGTTGGACAGAAAATTAACAATGCAAAACCGCACCAAGGGCAATTTTTTCATTTGTCGCGACGGTGTCAGAAAGGATCGAAATTTGGCAGGTTGATTGGAACGGCCCCAGAAATTAGGGTCGGGGCATAGACCCGAGATCATGGGATTTTAGCCAAATTCCTTCGTTTAGGCCTCTGAATTATTACTTTCCGTATTAATTATGTCAGGTTGAAGCAGTGTTGGACAGAAAATTTAAAAAGAAAAATCATACCAGGGGCAATTTCGTCATTTGTCACGACGGTGTCAGAATGGGCTGAGATTGGGCAGGTTGGTTGGAAATGGCCCGAGAAATTGGACTCGGGGTACTGACCCGGGATCACAGGATTTTAACCAAATTCCTTCGTTTAGGCCTCTGAATAATTAATTTTCGTACTAATTATGTCAGGTTGAAGCTGTGTTGGACAGAAAATTTAAAAAGAAAAATCGCATCAGAGGCAATTTCGTCATTTGTCGCGACGGTGTTGGAATGGGCCAAAATTTGGCAGGTTGATTGGAAACGGTCCCAAAAATTGGAGTCGGGCACAGATGCGGGATCATGGGATTTTAGCCAAATTCCTTCATTTAGGCCTCCGAATAATTAATTTCAGTATTAACTATGTCAGGTGGAAGATGTGTTGAACAGAAAATTTAAAAAGAAAAACCGCATCAGAGGCAATTTCGTCTTTTGTCGCGACGGCTTCGAAATGGGGCGAAATTTGCCAGGTTGATTGGAAATGGCCCCAGAAATTGGACTCGAGGCACAGACCGGGGATCATGGGATTTTAGCCAAATTCCTTCGTTTAGGTCTCAGAATAATTAATTTTCGTATTATTTATGTCAATTTGAAGAAGTGTTGGACAGAAAATTAATAAAGAAAAACCACATCTGGTGCAATTTCGGCCTCGTGACGGTGTCGGAGTGGGCCGAAATTCGGCAGGTTGATTGGAAACGGCTCTGGAAATTGGACTCAGGGCACAGATCCGGGATCATGGGATTTTAGCCAAATTCACTCGTTTAGGCCTCCAAATAATTAATTTCGAAACCGCACCTGGGGTAATTTTGTCATTTGTCGCGACGGTGTCGGTATGGGCCGAAATTTGGAAGGTTGATTGGAAACGGCCCCAGAAATTGGACTCGGGGCACAGACCTGGGATCACGAGATTTTAGGCAAATTCCTTCGTTTAGGCCTCCGAATAATTAATTTCTGTATTAATTATGTCAGATTTAAGATGTGTTGTACAAAAAATTAACAACGCAAAACCGCACCAGGGACAATTTTGTCATTTGTTGCGACGGTGCTGGAATTTGCCAAAATTTGGCAAGTTGATTGGATACCGTCCCAAAAATTGGACTCGTGGCACAGACCCGGGATCACTAGATTTTAGCCAAATTCCTTCATTTAGGCCTCCGAATAATTAATTTTCGTATAAATTATGTCAAGATGAAGAAGTGTTGGATCGAAAATTAACAAAGAAAAATCGCGCCAGGGACAATTTCGTCATTTGTTGCGACGATATTGAAATGGGCTGAAATTTGGCAGGTTGATTGGAAACTGCCCCAGAAATTGGACTCGGGGCACAGAGCTGGGATCACAGGATTTTAGCCAAATTCCTTCGTTTAGGCCTCCGAATAATTAATTTCCATATTAATTATGTTAGGATGAAGAATTGTTGGATAGAAAATTAACAACGCAAAGACGCACGAGGGGCAATTTTGTCATTTGTCACGATGGTGTCGAAATGGGCCAAAATTTGGTGGGTTGATTTGGAAACGGCCCCAAAAATTGGACTCGGTGCACAGACCCGGGATCACGGGATTTTAGGCAATTCCTTTGTTTAGGCATCCGAATAATTAATTTTCGTATTTATTATGTCAGGTTGAAGAAGTGTTGGACCGAAAATTAACGAAGAAAAATCGCACCAGGGGAAATTTCGTCATTTGTCGCGACGGTGTCGGAATGAGCCAAAATTTGGCAGGATGATTGGAAACGGCCCAAGAAATTGGACTCGGACACAGACCCGGGATCATGGGATTTTAGGCAAATTCATTCATTTAGGCCTCCGAATAATTAATTTTCGTATTTATTATGTCGGGATGAAGATGTGTTGGACCTAAAATTAACAATGAAAAATCGCACTAGGGGTAATTTCGTCATTTGTTGCGACGGTATCGGAATGGGCCGAAATTTAGCAGGTTGATTGGAAACGGCCCCAGAAATTGGACTCGGGGCACAGATCTGGGATCACGAGATTTTAGCCAAATTCATTCGTTTAGGCTGCCGAATAATTAATTTTCGTATTAATTATGTCAAGTTGAGGAATTGTTGGACAGATAATTAAAAACGCAAAATCGTACCAGGGGCAATTTTGTCATTTTCACGACAGTGTCGAAATGGGCTAAAATTTGGCAGGTTGATTGGAAACGGCCTGAGAAACTGGACTCGGGGCACATACCTAGGATTATGGGATATTAGCCAAATTCCTTCGTTTAGGGCGTCGAAAAATTAATTTTTGTATTAATTATGTCAGGTTGAAGATGTGTTGGACCGGAAATTAACAACGTAAAATCGTACCAAGGGCAATTTTGTCCTTTGTCACGACGGTGTCAGAATGTGCCGAAATTTGGCAGGTTGATTGGAAACGGCCCCAGAAATTGGACTCGGGGCACAAAATCGGGATCACGGGATTTTAGCCAAATTTCTTCGTTTTGGCCTCCGAATAATTAATTTCCGTATTAATTATGTCAGGTTGAAGAAGTGTTGGACAGAAAATTAACAAGGAAAAATTGCACCAGGGGCAATTTCGTCATTTGTCGCGACGGTGTCGGAATGGGCCGAAATTTGGCAGGTTGATTGGAAATGGCACGAGAAATTGGGCTCGGGGCACAAACCCAGGATCACAGGATTTTCGCCAAATTCCTTTGTTTAGGCCTCCGAATAATAAATTTCTGTATTAATTATGTCAGGCTCAAGAAGTGTTGGATAGAAAATTAACAGAGAAAACCTGCACCAGGGGAAATTTCGTGATTTGTCACGACGGTGTCGGAATGGGCCGAAATTTTGCAGGTTGATTGGAAACGGCCCCAAAAATTGGACTCGGGTCATAGACCTGGGATCACGGGATTTTAGCCAAATTTCCTCGTTTAGGCCTCCGAATAATTAATTTCCGTATTAATTATGTCAGGTTTAAGAAGTTTTTGACAGAAAATTAACAAAAAAAACCGCACCAGGGGCAGTTTTGGCCTCGCGCCAGAGTCGAAAAGGGTCGAAATTTTGTAGGTTGATTGGAAATAGCCCCAGAAATGGGACTCCGGGCACAAACTCGGGATCACGGAATTTTACCCAAATTCCCTCGTTCAGGCCTCCGAATAATTAATTTCCAAATTGTACCAGGGACAATTTTGTCATTTGTCATGACGGTGTCGGAATAGGCCGAAATTCTACAGGTTAATTGGAAATGGCCCTTGAAATTGAACTCGGGGCAAAGACCCGAAATCACGGGATTTTAGCCAAATTCCTTCATTTAGGCCTCCGAATAATTAATTTCCGTATTAACTATGTCGGGCTTAAGATGTGTTGGGCAGAAAATTAACAACGTAAAACCGCACCCGAGGCAATTTTGTTATTTATAGCGACGGTGTTTGAATGGGCCGAAATTTGGCAGGTTGATTGGAAACAGCCCCAGAAATTGGAGTCGGGGCAAAGACTCGAGATCATGGGATTTTAGCCAAATTCCATCGTTTAGGCCTTTGAAATATTACTTTCCGTATTAATTATGTCAGGATGAAGCAGTGTTGGATAGAAAATTTAAAAAAAAAAGGCACCAGGGGCAATTTCGTCATTTGTCACGACGGTGTCGAAATCGGCCTAAATTTGGCAGGTTGCTTGGAAATAGCCCAAGAAACTGGACTCGAGGCACTGACCCGGGATCACGGGATTTTAGCCAAATTCCTTGGTTTAGGCCTCCGAATAATTAATTTTCGTATTAATTATGTCAGGTTGAAGATGTGTTGGACAGAAAATTTAAAAAGAAACACCGCACCAGGGGCAATTTCGTCACTTGTCGCGACGGTGTCGAAATGGGCAGAAATTTGGCAGGTTAATTGGAAACGGTCCCAGAAATTGGAGTCGGGGTACAGACCCGGGATCATGGGATTTTAGCCAAATTCCTTCGTTTAGGCCTCCGAATAATTTATTATTTTATTAATTATGTCAAGTTGAAAAATTGTCGGAGAGAAAATTTAAAAAGAAAAATCGCACCAGGGGCAATTTCGTCATTTGTCGCGACGATGTCGGAATGGGCCAAAATTTGGCAGGTTGATTGGAAACGCCCCGAGAAATTGGACTCGGGGCATCAACCCGAGATCACGGGATTTTAGCTAAATTTCTTCGTTTAGGCCTCCGAATAATTAATTTCCGTATTTATTATGTCAGGTTGAAGATGTGTTCGACTGAAAATTAACAACGCAAAACCGTACCAGGGGCAATTTTGTCATTGGTCGCGACGATTTCAGAATGGGCCAAAATTTGGCAAGTTGATTAGAAACGGCCCCAGAAATTGGACTCGGGGCACAGACCTCGGTTCTCGGGATTTTAGCCAAATTCCTTCATTTAGACCTCCGAATAATTAATTTCCATATTAATTATGTTAGGTTAAAGATGTGTTGGACAGAAAATTAACAACGCAAAACCCCAGCAGGGGTAATTTCGTCATTTGTCGCAACGGTGTCGGAATGGGCAGAAATTTGGCAGGTTGATTGGAAACGGCCCCAAAAATTGGACTCGTGGCACAGACCCGGGATCACATGATTTTAGCCAAATTTCCTCGTTTAGGCCTCCGAATAATTAATTTCCGTATTAATTATGTCAGATTGAAGATGTGTTGGACAGAAAATTAATAATGCAAAACCGCACCAGGGGCAATTTTGTCATTTGTCGCGACAGTGTCGGAATGGGACCAAATTCGGCTGCTTGATTGGAAACAGCCCCAGAAATTGGACTCGAGGCACAGATTCGAGATCACGGGATTTTAGCCAAATTACTTCATTTAGGCCTCCGAATAATTAATTTTCGTATTAATTTTGTTAGGTTGAAGAAGTGTTGGACAGAAAATTAACAAAGAAAAACCGCACCAGGGAAAATTTCAGCCTCGCGACGGTGTCGGAATTGGCCAAAATTTGGCAGGTTGATTGAAAACGCCCCAAGAAATTGGACTCGGGGCATCAAACCAAGATCACGGGATTTTAGCCAAATTCCTTCATTTAGTCCTCCGAATAATTAATTTCCGTATTAATTATGTTAGGTTGAAGATGTGTTGGATTGGAAATTAACAACGCAAAACCGTACCAGGGGCAATTTTGTCATTTGTTGCGACGATTTCAGAATGGGCCGAAATTAGGCAAGTTGATTCGAAACGGCCCCAGAAATTGGACTCGGGGCACAGACCTCGGTTCTCGAGATTTTAGCCAAATTCCTCTGTTTAGGCCTCCGAATAATTAATTTTCGCATTAATTATGTTAGGTTAAAGATGTGTTGGACAGAAAATTAACAACGCAAATCCCCAGCAGGGGCAATTTTGTCATTTGTCGCAACGGTGTCGGAATGGACAGAAATTTGGCAGGTTGATTGGAAACGACCCCAAAAATTGGACTCGTGGCACAGACTCGGGATCACGTGATTTTAGCTAAATTCCCTCGTTTAGGCCTCCGAATAATTAATTTCCGTAATAATTATGTCAGATTGAAGATGTGTTGGACCGAAAATTAACAACGCAAAACTGCACCAGGGGCAATTTTGTCATTTGTCGCGACGGTGTCGGAATGGGACCAAATTCAGCTGCTTGATTGGAAACGGCCCCAGAAATTGGACTCGGGGCACAGACTTGGGATCACGGGATTTTAGCCAAATTACTTCGTTTAGGCCTCCGAATAATTAATTTCCGTATTAATATTGTCAGGTTGAAGAAGTGTTGGATAGAAAATTAACAAAAAAAACCGCACTAGGGGAAATTTCAGCCTCGCGATGGTGTCGGAATTTGTCGAAATTTGGCAGGTCGATTGGAAACGGCCCTAGAAATTGGACTCGGGGCACAAACCCGGGATAACGGGATTTTAGCCTAATTTCTTTGTTTAGGCATCCAAATAATTAATTTTCGTATTAATTATGTCAGGCTGAAGATGTGTTGGACAAAAAATTAACAACGCAAAATCGCACCAGGGGCAATTTTGTCATTTCTCCCGAGGATTTCGGAATGGGCCGAAATTTGGCAAGTTGATTGGAAAAGGCTCCAGTAAATGGACTCGGGGCACAGACCTCGGTTCACGGGTTTTTAGCCAAATTCCTTCGTTTAGGCCTCCGAATAATTAATTTTTGTATTAATTATATCAGGTTGAAGAAGTGTTGGACAGAATATTACTAAAGAAAATCCGCACCAGAATTTTGGCCTCGCGACGATGTCGGACTGGGCAGAAATTTGGTAGGTTGATTAGAAATGGCCCCAAAAATTGGACTCGGGGCACAGACCCGGGATCACATGATTTTAGCCAAATTCCCTCGTTTAGGCCTCTGAATAATGAATTTTCGTATTAATTATGTCAGATTGAAAATGTGTTGGACAGAAAATTAACAACGCAAAATCGCACTAGGGGCAATTTTGTCATTTGTCACGATGGTGTTGGAATGGGACGAAATTTGGCTGGTTGATTGGAAATGGCCCCAAAAATTGGACTCGGGGCACAGACCCAGGATCATGGGATTTTGGCCAAATTACTTCGTTTAGGCCTCCGAATAATTAATTTTCGTATTAATTATGTCAGGTTGAAGAAGTGTTGGACAGAAAATTAACAAAGAAAAACCGCACCAGGGGTAATTTCAGCCTCGCGACAGTGCCGGAATGGGCCGAAATTTGCAGGTTGATTTGAAACAGCCCCAGAAATTGGACTCGGGGCACATACCCGGGAACACGGGATTTTACCCAAATTCCTTCGGTTTTGCCTCCGAATAATTAATTTCCGTGTTAATTATGTAAGGTTGAAGATGTGTTGGACGGAAAATTAACAACGCAAAACAACACCAGTGGCAATTTTGTCATTTGTCGCGACGATTTCGAAATGGGCCGAAATTTGGCAATTTGATTTGAAAAGACCCCAGAAATTGGACTCGGAGCACAGACCTCGGTTCACGGGATTTTAGCCAGATTCCTTCGTTTATGTCTCCGAATAATTAATTTTCGTATTAATTATATCAGGTTGAAGAAGTGTTGGACAGAATATTACTAAAGAAAATCCGCACCAGAATTTTGGCCTCGCGACGGTGTCGGACTGGGCAGAAATTTGGCAGGTTGATTAGAAACGGCCCCAAAAATTGGACTCGGGGCACAGACCCGGGATCACGTGATTTTAGCCAAATTCCCTCGTTTAGGCCTCCGAATAATTAATTTTCGTATTAATTATGTCAGATAGAAGATGTGTTGGGCAGAAAGTTAACAACGCAAAACAGCACCAGGGGCAATTTTGTCATTTGTCGCGACGATGTCGGAATGGGACGAAATTTGGCTGGTTAATTGGAAACGACCCCAGAAATTGGACTCGGGGTACAGACCCGGGATCACGGGATTTTAGCCAAATTACTTCGTTTTGGCCTCCGAATATTTAATTTTCGTATTAATTATGTCCGGTTGAAGAAGTTTTGGATAGAAAATTAACAAAGGTCAGATAGAAGATGTGTTGGGCAGAAAGTTAACAACGCAAAACAGCACCAGGGGCAATTTTGTCATTTGTCGCGACGATGTCGGAATGGGACGAAATTTGGCTGGTTAATTGGAAACGACCCCAGAAATTGGACTCGGGGTACAGACCCGGGATCACGGGATTTTAGCCAAATTACTTCGTTTTGGCCTCCGAATATTTAATTTTCGTATTAATTATGTCCGGTTGAAGAAGTTTTGGATAGAAAATTAACAAAGAAAAACCGCACCAGGGGTAATTTCAGCCTCTCGACGGTGTCGGAATGGGCCTGAATTTTGCAGGTTGATTCGAAATGGCCCTAGAAATTGGATTCGGGGCACAGACGCAGGATCACGGGATTTTAGCCAAGTTTCCTCGTTTAGGCCTTCGAATAATTAATTTCCAAACCGCACCAGGGGCAATTTTGTCATTTGTCATGACGGTGTCGGAATGGGGCGAAATTTGGCTGGTTGTAAAACTTCCCCAGAAATTGGACTCGGTGCACAGACCCCGGATCATGGGATTTTAGCCAAATTCCTTTTTAGGTCTCCGAATAATTAATTTCCAAATTAATTATATCAGGTTCAAAATGTGTTGGACAGAAAATTAACAACGCAAAACCTCACCAGGGGCAATTTCGTCACCAGTCGCGATGGTGCCGGAACGGGCCGATATTTGGCAGGTTAATTGGAAACGGTCCTAGAAATTGGACTCGGGGCACAAACCCTGGATCACGGGATTTTAGCTAAATTTCATCGTTTAGGACTCCGAATAATTAATTTCCGTATTAATTATGTTAGGCTGAAGAAGTGTTGGACAGAAAATTAACAAAGAAAAACAACAACATGGGCTATTTCATCTTTTGTCGCGACGATTTCGAAATGGGACGAAATTTGCCAAGTTGATTGGAAATGGCCCCAGAAATTAGACCCGAGGTACAGACTCAGGATCACGGGATTTTAGCCAAATTCCTTCGTTTAGGCCAGAGAATAAGTAATTTTTGTATTAATTAAGTCAATTTGAAGAAGTGTTGGACAGAAAATTAACAAAGAAAAATCGCACCAGGTGCAATTTCGGCCCCGCGATGGTGTCGAAATTGGCCGAAATTTGGAAAGTTGATTGGAAATGGCTCCGAAAATTGGACTCGAGGCACAGACCCAGGATCACGGGATTTTAGCCAAATTCACTCGTTTAGGCCTTCGAATAATTAATTTCCAAACCACACCAAGGGTAATTTTGTCATTTGTCGCGACGGTGTCGGAATGGGTCGAAATTTGGCAGGTTGATTGGAAACAGCCCCAGAAATTGGACTCGGGGCACAAACCCAGGATCACGGGATTTTAGCCAAATTCCTTCGATTTTGCCTCCGAATAATTAATTTCCGTGTTAATTATGTAAGGTTGAAGATGTGTTGGATGGAAAATTAACGACGCAAAACAACACCAGGGGCAATTTTGTCATTTGTCGCAATGATTTCGAAATGGGCCGAAATTTGGCAAGTTGATTTGAAAAGGCCCCAGAAATTGGACTCGGAGCACAGACCTCGGTTCACGGGATTTTAGCCAGATTCCTTCGTTTAGGTCTCCGAATAATTAATTTTCTTATTAATTATATCAGGTTGAAGAAGTGTTGGACAGAATATTACTAAAGAAAATCCGCACCAGAATTTTGGCCTCGCGACTGTGTCGGACTGGGCAGAAATTTGGCAGGTTGATTAGAAACGGCCCCAAAAATTGGACTCGGGGCACAGACCCGGGATCACGTGATTTTAGCCAAATTCCCTCATTTAGGCCTCCGAATAATTAATTTCCGTATTAATTATGTCAGATAGAAGATGTGTTGGGCAGAAAATTAACAACGTAAAACCGCACCAGGGGCAATTTTGTCATTTGTCGCGACGATGTCGGAATGGGATGAAATTTGGCTGGTTGATTGGAAACGATCACAGAAATTGGACTCGGGGTACAGACTCGGGATCACGGGATTTTGGCCAAATTACTTAGTTTTGGCCTCCGAATATTTAATTTTCGTATTAATTATGTCCGATTGAAGAAGTGTTGGATAGAAAATTAACAAAGAAAAACTGCACCAGGGGTAATTTCAGCCTCTCGACGGTGTCGGAATGGGCCTGAATTTCGCAGGTCGATTGGAAATGGCCCTAGAAATTGGATTCGGGGCACCGACCCAGGATCACGGGATTTTAGCCAAGTTTCCTCGTTTAGGCCTTCGAATAATTAATTTCCAAACCGCACCAGGGGCAATTTTGTCATTTGTCATGACGGTGTCAGAATGGGGCAAAATTTGGCTGGTTGTAAAACTTCCCCAGAAATTGGACTCAGTGCACAGACCCGGGATCATGGGATTTTAGCCAAATTCCTTTTTAGGTCTCCGAATAATTAATTTCCAAATTAATTATGTCAGGTTCAAAATGTGTTGGACAGAAAATTAACAACGCAAAACCTCACCAGGGGCAATTTCGTCACCGGTAGCGATGGTGCCGGAACGGGCCGAAATTTGGCAGGTTAATTGGAAACGGTCCTAGAAATTGGACTCGGGGCACAAACCCGGGATCATGGGATTTTAGCTAAATTTCATCGTTTAGGACTCCGAATAATTAATTTCCGTATTAATTATGTTAGGCTGAAGAAGTGTTGGACAGAAAATTAACAAAGAAAAACAACAACATGGGCTATTTCATCTTTTATCGCGACGGTTTCGAAATGGGACGAAATTTGCCAGGTTGATTGGAAATGGCCCCAGAAATTAGACCCGACGTACAGACTCGGGATCACAGGATTTTAGCCAAATTCCTTCGTTTAGGCCTCAGAATAAATAATTTTTGTATTAATTATGTCAATTTGAAGAAGTGTTGGACAGAAAATTAACAAAGAAAAATCGCACCAGGTACAATTTCGGCCTCGCGACGATGTCGGAATTGGCCGAAATTTGGAAAGTTGATTGGAAACGGCTCGAAAAATTGGACTCGGGGCACAGACCCGGGATCAAGGGATTTTAGCCAAATTCACTCGTTTAGGCCTTCGAATAATTAATTTCCAAACCACACCAGGGGTAATTTTGTCATTTGTCGCGACGGTGTCGGAATGGGTCGAAATTTGGCAGGTTGATTGGAAATGGCCCCAGAAATTGGACTCGGGGCACAGACTCGGGATCACGGAATTTTAGCCAAATTCCTTCGTTTAGGCCTCCGAATAATTAATTTCCGTATTAATTATATTAGGTTAAAGATGTGTTGGCTAGAAAATTAACAACGTAAAACCACAGCAGGGGCAATTTCATCATTTGTCACAACGGTGTCGGAATGGGCCGAAATTTGGCAGGTTGATTGGAAATGGCCTGAGAAATTGGACTCGGGGCACATACCCGGGATCACGGGAATTTGGCCAAATTCCTTCGTTTAAGCCTCAGAATAATTAATTTCCTTATTGATTATGTCAGGTTGAAGAAGTGTTGGACAGAAAATTAACAGTGCAAAACCGCACCAAGGGCAACTTTTTAATTTGTCGCGAAGGTGTCAAAATGGACCGAAATTTGGCAGGTTGATTGGAAACGGCCCGAGAAATTGGACTCGGGCTACAGACCCGGGATCACGGGATTTTAACCGAATTCCTTTGTTTACGCATCCGAATAATTAATTTTCGTATTAATTATGTCAGGTTGAAGAATTGTTGGACAGAAAATTAACAAAGAAAAACCGCATCAGGGGCAATTTCGGCCCTGCGACGGCGTCGGAATGGGCCGAAATTTGGCAGGTTGATTGGAAACGGCCAAAGAAATTGGACTTGGGGCACATACCCAGGATCACGAGATTTTAGCCGAATTCCTTCGTTTAGGCCTCCGAATAATTAATTATCGTATTAATTATTTCAGGTTGAAAAAGTGTCGGACAGAAAATTTAAAAAGAAAAACCGCACCAGGGGTAATTTCATCATTTGTCGCGACGGTGTCGGAATGGGCAGAAATTTGGCAGGTTTATTGGAAACGGCCCGAGAAATTGGACTCGGGGCATCAACCCAAGATCACGGGATTTTAGCCAAATTCCTTCGTTTAGGCCTCTGAATAATTAATCTTCGTATTGCTTATGTCAGGTTGAAGATGTGTTGGACAGAAAATTAACAACGCAAAATCGCACCAGGGGGAACTTTGTCATTTGTCACGACGATTTCAGAATGGGCCGAAATTTGGCAAGTTGACTGGAAACTGCCCTAGAAATTGGACTCGGGGCACAGACCTCAGTTCACAGGATTTTAGCCAAGGTCCTTCGTTTAGGCCTCCGAATAATTAATTTCTGTGTTAATTAAATCAGGTTGAAGAAGTGTTGGACCGAATATTAAGAAAGTAAATCCGTACCATGGGTAATTTCGGCCTCGCGACGGTGTCGGAATGGGCAGAAATTTGGCAGGTTGAGTGGAAACGGGCCCAAAAATTGGACTCGGGGCACAGACCTAGGATCACGTGATTTAGGCAAATTTCCTCGTTTAGACATCCGAAAATTAATTTTCGTATTAATTATGTCAGATTGAAGATGTGTTGGACAGAAAATTAAAACGCAAAACCGCACTAGGGGCAATTTTATCATTCGTCGCGACGGTGTCGGAATGGGATGAAATTTGTCTGGTTGATTGGAAACGGCCCCAGAAATTGGACTCGGGGCACAGACCTGGGATCATGGGATTTTAGCCAGATTACTTAGTTTAGGCCTCCGAATAATTAATTTCTGTATTAATTATGTCAGGTTGAAGAAGTGTTGGACAAAAAATTAACAAAGAAAAACCGTACCAGGGGTAATTTCAGCCTCGCGACGGTGTTGGAATGGGCAGAAATTTGGCAGGTTGATTGGAAACGGCCCCAGAAATTGGACTCAAGACACAGACCCGGGATCACGGGATTTTAGCCTAATTCCTTTGTTTAGGCCTCCGAATAATTAATTTCCTCATTAATTATGTCAGGTTGAAGATGTGTTGGACAGAAATTTAACAACGCAAAATCGCACCAGGGAAATTTTGTCATTTTTCGCCAGGATTTCGGAATGGGCCGAAATTTGGCAAATTGATTGGAAATGGCCCCAGAAATTGGACTCGGGGCATAGACCTCGGTTCTCGAGATTTTAGCCAAATTCCTTCGTTTAGGCCTCCGAATAATTAATTTTCGTATTAATTATATTAGGTTGAAGAAGTGTTGGACCGAATATTAACAAAGAAAATCCGCACCGTGGGCAATTTCGGCCTCGCGACGGTGTCGGAATGGACAGAAATTTGGCAGGTCGTTTGGAAACGGCCCCAAAAATTAGACTCGGGGCACAGACCTGGGATCACGTGATTTTAGCCAAATTCCCTCATTTATGCATCCGAACAATTAATTTCCGTATTAATTATGTCAGATTGAAGATGTGATGGACAGAAAATTAACAACGCAAAACTGGACCAGGGGCAATTTTGTCAATCGTCGCGACGGTGTCAGAATGGGACGAAATTTGGCTGGTTGATTGGAAATGGCCCCAGAAATTGGACTCGGGGCACAGACCTGGGATCACGGGATTTTAGCCAAATTACTTAGTTTAGGCCTCCGAATAATTAATTTTCGTATTAATTATGTCAGGTTGAAGATGTGTTGGACAGAAAATTAACAACGCAAAACCGTGCCAGGGGCGGGCAATTTTGTCATTTGTCATGAGGATTTCGGAATGGGCCGAAATTTGGCAAGTTGATTAGAAACTGCCCCAGAAATTGGACTCGGGGCACAGACCTCGGTTCACGGTATTTTACCCAAATTCCTTCGTTTAGGCCTCCGAATAATTAATTTTCGTATTAATTATATCAGGTTGAAGAAGTGTTGGACAGGATATTAACAAAAAAAATCCGCACCATGGGCAATTTCGACCTCGCGACGGTGTCGGAATGGGCAGAAATTTGGCAGGTTGATTGGAAACGGCCCCAAAAATTGGACTCGGGGCACAGACCCGGGATCACGTGATTTTAGCCAAAATCCCTCGTTTAGGCATCCGAATAATTAATTTCCGTATTAATTATGTCAGATTGAAGATGTGTTGGACAGAAAATTAACAACGCAAAATCGCACCAGGGGCAATTTTGTCATCTATCGTGATGGAGTCGGAATGGGACGAAATTTGGCTGGTTGATTGGAAACGGCCCCAAAAATTGGACTCGGGGTGCAGACACAGGATCACGGGATTTGTGCTAAATTATTTCGTTTAGGCCTCCGAATAATTAATTTTCGTATTAATTATGTTAGGTTGAAGAAGTGTTGGAAAGAAAATTAACAAAGAAAAACTGCACTGGGGGTAATTTCAGCCTCGCGACGATGTCGGAATGGGCCGAAATTTGGCTGGTTGATTGGAAACGGCCCCAGAAATTGGAGTTGGGGCATAGACCCAACATCACGGGATTTTAGCCAAATTCCATCGTTTAGGCCTCTGAATAATTAATTTTCGTATTAATTATATCAGGTTGAAGAAGTGTTGGACAGAATATTACGAAAGAAAATCCGCACCAGGGGCAATTTCGGCCTCGCGACGATGTCAGAGTTGGCTGAAATTTGGCAGGTTGATTGGAAACGGCCCCAGAAATTGGAGTTGGGGCATAGACCCAACATCACGGGATTTTAGCCAAATTCCTTCGCTTAGGCCTCCGAATAATTAATTTCCGTATTAATTATATCAGGTTGAAGAAGTGTTGGACAGAATATTACGAAAGAAAATCCGCACCAGGGGCAATTTCGGCCTCGCGACGATGTCAGAGTTGGCTGAAATTTGGCAGGTTGATTGTAAACGGCCCCAGAAATTGGACTTGGGGCACAGACCTCGGTTCACGGGATTTTAGCCAAATTCCTTCGCTTAGGCCTCCGAATAATTAATTTTCGTATTAATTATATCAGGTTGAAGAAGTGTTGGACAGAATATTACGAAAGAAAATCCGCACCAGGGGCAATTTCGGCCTCGCGACGATGTCAGAGTTGGCTGAAATTTGGCAGGTTGATTAGAAACGGCCCAAAAATTGGACTCGGGGCACAGACCCGGGATCACGTGATTTTAGCCAAATTCCCTCGTTTAGGCCTCCGAATAATTAATTTTCGTATTAATTATGTCTGATTGAAGATGTGTTGGACAGAAAATTAACAACACAAAGCCGCACCAGGGACAATTTTGTCATTTGTCGCGATGGTGTCGGAATGGGACGAAATTTGGCTGGTTGATTGGAAATGGTCCCAGAAATTGGACTCGGGGCACAGACCCGGGATCATGGGATTTTGGCCAAATTACTTCGTTTAGGCCTCCGAATAATTAATTTCCGTATTAATTATGTCAGGTTGAAGAAGTGTTGGATAGAAAATTAGCAAAGAAAACCGCACCACGGGTAATTTTAGCCTCGCGACGGTGTCGAGATGGGCCGAAATTTGGCAGGTTGATTGGAAATGGCCCCAGAAATTGGACTCGGGGCACAAACCCGAGATCACGGTATTTTAGCCAAATCTTCTCGTTTAGGCCTCTGAATAATTAATTTCCGTATTAATTATGTCGGGTTGAAGAAGTGCTGGACAGAAAATTAACAACGCAAAACTGCACCAGGGGCAATTTCGTCATTTGTCGCGATGGTGTCGGAATGGGCCGAAATTTGGCAGGTTGATTAGAAACGGCCCGAAAAATTGGACTCGGGGCACAAACCCGAGATCACGGTATTTTAGCCAAATCTTCTCGTTTAGGCCTCTGAATAATTAATTTCCGTATTAATTATGTCGGGTTGAAGAAGTGCTGGACAGAAAATTAACAACGCAAAACTGCACCAGGGGCAATTTCGTCATTTGTCGCGATGGTGTCGGAATGGGCCGAAATTTGGCAGGTTGATTAGAAACGGCCCGAAAAATTGGACTCGGGGCACAAACCCGAGATCACGGTATTTTAGCCAAATCTTCTCGTTTAGGCCTCTGAATAATTAATTTCCGTATTAATTATGTCGGGTTGAAGAAGTGCTGGACAGAAAATTAACAACGCAAAACTGCACCAGGGGCAATTTCGTCATTTGTCGCGATGGTGTCGGAATGGGCCGAAATTTGGCAGGTTGATTAGAAACGGCCCGAAAAATTGGACTCGGGGCACAAACCCGAGATCACGGTATTTTAGCCAAATCTTCTCGTTTAGGCCTCTGAATAATTAATTTCCGTATTAATTATGTCGGGTTGAAGAAGTGCTGGACAGAAAATTAACAACGCAAAACTGCACCAGGGGCAATTTCGTCATTTGTCGCGATGGTGTCGGAATGGGCCGAAATTTGGCAGGTTGATTAGAAACGGCCCGAAAAATTGGACTCGGGGCACAAACCCGAGATCACGGTATTTTAGCCAAATCTTCTCGTTTAGGCCTCTGAATAATTAATTTCCGTATTAATTATGTCAATTTGAAGAAGTGTTGGATAGAAAATTAACAAAGAAAAACCGCACCTGGTGCAATTTCGGCCTCGCGACGGTGTCGAAATGGGCCAAAATTTGGCAAGTTGATTGGAAATGGCTCCGAAAATTGGACTCAAGGCACAGACCCAGGATCACGGGATTTTAGCCAAATTCACTCGTTTTGGCCTCTGAATAATTAATTTCCAAACCGCAGCAGGGGTAATTTTGTCATTTGTCGAGACGGTGTCGGAATGGGTCGAAATTTGGCAGGTTGATTGGAAACGGTCCCAGAAATTAGACTCGAGGCACATACTCGGGATCACGGGATTTTGGCCAAATTCCTTCGTTTAGGCCTCCGAATAACTAATTTCCTTATTAATTATGTCAGGCTGAAGAAGTGTTGGACAAATAATGAATAAAGGAAAATCACACCAGGTACAATTTTGTTATTTGTCGCGACGGTGTCGGAATGGGCCGAAATTTTGCAGGTTGATTGGAAACGACCCCAGAAATTGGACTCGGGGACAGACCCGGGATCACGGGATTTTAGCCGAATTCCTTCGTTTAGGCCTCCGAATAATTAATTTTCGTATTAATTATGTCAAGTTGAAGAAGTGCTGGACAGAAAATTAACAGCGCAAAACCGCACCAAGGGCAATTTTTTAATTTGTCGCGACAGTGTCAGAATGGACAGAAATTTGGTAGGTTGATTGGAAACGGCCCAAGAAATTAGACTCGGGCTGCAAACTTGGGATCGCAGAATTTTAGCCAAATTCCTTCGTTTAGGCCTCCGAATAATTAATTTTTGTATTAATTATGTCAGCTTAAAGAAGTGTTGGACAAAAAATTAACAAAGAAAAACCGCATCAGGGGCAATTTCGGCCTTGCGATGGCGTCGGAATGGGCCGAAATTTAGCAGGTTGATTGGAAACGGCCCAAGAAATTGGACTCGGGGCACAGACCTGGGATCACGACATTTTAGCCAAATTCTTTCATTTAGGCCTCCGAATAATTAATTATCATATTAATTATTTTAGGTTGAAGAAGTGTTGGACAGAAAATTTAAAAAGAAAAACTGCACCAGGGGTAATTTCGTCATTTGTCGCGATGGTGTTGAAATGGGCCGAAATTTGGCAGGTTGATTGGAAACGGCCTGAGAAATTGGACTCGAGGCATCAACCCGAGATCACGGGATTTTAGCCAAATTTCTTCATTTAGGCCTCCGAATAATTAATTTTCGTATTAATTATGTCAGGTTGAAGATGTGTTGGATAGAAAATTAACAACGCAAAACCGCACCAGGGGCAATTTTGTCATTTGTCATGACGATTTCAGAATGGGACAAGTCGATTGGAAACTGCCCCAGAAATTGGACTCGGGGCACAGACCTCGGTTCACGGGATTTTAGCCAAATTCCTTCGTATAGGCCTCCGAATAATTAATTTCCGTATTAATTATATCAGGTTGAAGAAGTGTTGGACGGAATATTAACAAAGAAAATCTGCACCATGGGCAATTTTGGCCTCACGACGATGTTGGAATGGACAGAAATTTGGAAGATTGATTGGAAACGGCCCCAAAAATTGGACTCGGGGCACAAACCCGGGATCACGTGAGTTTAGCCAAATTCCCTCATTTAGGCATCCGAATAATTGATTTTCGCATTAATTATGTCAGATTGAAGATGTGTTGGACAGAAAATTAACAACGCAAAACCGCACCAGGGGCAATTTTGTCATTTGTCGCGATGGTGTTGGAATGGGACGAAATTTGGCTGGTTGATTGGAAACGGCCCCAGAAATTGGACTGGGGCACAGACCTGGGATCACGGGATTTTAGCCAAATTACTTCATTTAGACCTCCGAATAATTAATTTTCGTATTAATTATGTCAGGTTGAAGAAGTGTTGGACAGAAAATTAACTAAGAAAACCGCACCAGGGGTAATTTCCGCCTCGCGACGGTGTCGGAATGGGTCGAAATTTGGCAGGTTGATTGGAAACGGCCCCAGAAATTAAACTCGGGGCGCAGACCTGAGATCACGGGATATTAGCCAAATTCCTTCATTTAGGCCTCCGAATAATTAATTTCCGTATTAATTATGTCACGTTGAAGAAGTGTTGGACAGAAAATTAACAAAGAATAACTGCTCCAGGGGTAATTTCTGCCTCGCGACGGTGCCGGAATGGGCCGAAATTTGGCAGGTTGATTGGAAATGGCCCCAGAAATTGGACTCGGGGCACAAACCCGGGATCTCGAGATTTTAGCCAAATTCCTTCGGTTTGGCCTCCGAATAATTAATTTTCGCATTAATTATGTCAGGTTGAAGATGTGTTGGACAGAAAATTAACAACGCAAAATCGAACCAGGGGCAATTTTGTCATTTGTCGCGACAATTTCGAAATGGGCCGAAATTTGGCAAGTTGATTGGCAACGACCCCAGAAATTGGACTCGGGGCATAGACCTCGGTTCAAGGGATTTTAGCCAAATTCCTTCGTTTAGGCCTCCGAATAATTAATTTTCGTATTAATTATATCGGGTTGAAGAAGTGTTGGACAGAATATTACGAAAGAAAATCCG
The DNA here is from genome assembly GCF_002742605.1 of Olea europaea var. sylvestris. NCBI lineage: Eukaryota > Viridiplantae > Streptophyta > Magnoliopsida > Lamiales > Oleaceae > Olea > Olea europaea. Next base: position 74,842 of record NW_019230920.1, read on the forward strand.
CACCAAGGGCAATTTCGGCCTCGCGACGGTGTCAGACTGGGCAGAAATTTGGCTTGTTGATTAGAAACGGCCCAAAAATTAGACTCGGGGCACAGACCCGGGATCACGTGATTTTGGCTAAATTTCCTCGTTTAGGCCTCCGAATAATTAATTTCCGTATTAATTATGTCAGATTGAAGATGTGTTGGACAAAAAATTAACAACGCAAAACCGCACCAGGGGCAATTTTGTCAGTTGTCCCGAAGGTGTAGGAATGGGACGAAATTTGGCTGGTTGATTGGAAACGGCCCTAGAAATTGGACTCGGGGCATAGACCCAGGATCATGGGATTTTGGCCAAATTACTTCGTTTAGGCCTCAGAATAATTAATTTTCGTATTAATTATGTCAGGTTGAAGAAGTGTTGGATAGAAAATTAACAAAGAAAAACTGTACCAGGGCTAATTTCAGCCTCACGACGGTGTCGCAATGGGCCGAAATTTGGCAGGTTGATTGGAAATGGCCCCAGAAATTGGACTCGGGGCACAAACTCAGGATCACGGTATTTTAGCCAAATTTTCTCATTTAGGCCTCTGAATAATTAATTTTCGTAGTAATTATATCAAGTTGAAGAAGTGTTGGACAGAATATTACGAAAGAAAATCTGCACCAGGGGCAATTTCGGCCACGCGACGGTGTCGGACTAGGCAGAAATTTGGCAGGTTGATTAGAAACGGCCCGAAAAATTGGACTCGGGGCACAGACCCGGGATCACGTGATTTTAGCCAAATTCACTCGTTTAGGCCTCCGAATAATTAATTTCAGTGTTAATTATGTTAGATTGAAGATGTGTTGGACAGAAAATTAACAACGTAAAACTGCACCAGGGGCAATTTTGTCATTTGTCGCGACGGTGTCGGAATGGGACGAAATTTGGTTGGTTGATTGGAAAGGGCCCCAGAAATTGGACTCGGGGCACAGACCCGGGATCACGGGATTTTGGCCAAATTTCTTCGTTTAGGCCTCCGAATAATTAATTTTCGTATTAATTATGTCAGGTTGAAGAAGTGTTGGATAGAAAATTAACAAAGAAAAACCGCACCAGGGGTAATTTCAGCCTCGCGACGGTGTCGGAATGGGCCGAAATTTGGTCGTTGATTGGAAATGGCCCCAGAAATTGGACTCGGGGCACAGACCTGGGATCATGGGATTTTAGCCAAATTTCCTCGTTTAGGCCTCCAAATAATTAATTTCCAAACTGACCCAAGGGCAATTTTGTCATTTGTCGCGATGGTGTCGGAATTGGCCGAAATTTGGCAGGTTGATTGGAAACGGCCCCAGAAATTGGACTCAGTGCATAGACTCGGGATCACGGGATTTTAGCCAAATTCCTTTTTAGGCCTCCGAATAATTAATTATGTCAGGTTGAAAATGTGTTGGACAGAAAATTAACAATGCAAAATCGCACCAGGAGCAATTTCGTCACTTGTCGCGACGGTACCGGAATGGACCGAAATTTGGCAGGTTGATTGGAAACGGTCCTAGAAATTGGACTTGGGGCACAAACCCAGGATCACGGGATTTTAGCTAAATTCCATCGTTCAGGCCTCCGAATAATTAATTTCTGTATTAATTATGTTAGGCTGAAGAAGTGTTGGACAGAAAATTAACAAAGAAAAACAACACCATGGGCTATTTTATCTTTTGTCGCGACGATTCCGGAATGGAACGAAATTTGCCAGGTTGATTGGAAATGGCCCCAGAAATTGGACCCGAGGCACAGACCTGGGATCACGGGATTTTAGCCAAATTCCTTCGTTTAGGCCTCAGAATAAATAAATTTTGTATTAATTATGTCAATTTGAAGAAGTGTTGGACAGAAAATTAACAAAGAAAAATCGCACCATGTGCAATTTCAGCTTCGCGATGGTGTCGGAATGGACCGAAATTTGGCAAGTCGATTGGAAACGGCCCCGGAAATTGGACACGGGGCACAGACCCGGGATCATGGGATTTTAGCCAAATTCACTTGTTTAGGCCTCCGAATAATTAATTTCCAAACCGCACCAGGGGTAATTTTGTCATTTGTTGCAACGATGTCGGAATGGGTCGAAATTTGGCAGGTTGATTGGAAACGACCCCAGAACTTGGACTCGGGGCACAGACCCGGGATCACGAGATTTTAGCCAAATTCTTTCGTTTAGGCCTCCGAATAATTAATTTCTGTATTAATTATGTTAGGTTAAAGGTGTGTTGGACAGAAAATTAACAACGCAAAACCACAGCAGGGGCAATTTCGTCATTTGTCGCGACGGTGTCGGAATGGACCGAAATTTGGCAGGTTGATTGGAAACGGCCAGAGAAACAAGACTCGGGACGCAAACCTGGGATCACAGGATTTTAGCCAAATTCCCTCATTTAGGCCTCCGAATAATTAATTTCAAAACCACACCAGCAGCAATTTTGTCATTTGTCGCGACGGCGTCGGAATGAGCCGAAATTTGGCAGGTTGATTGGAAACGGCCCTAGAAATTGGACTCAGGACACAGACCCGAGATCATGGGATTTTAGCCAAATTTCGTCGTTTAGGCCTCCGAATAATTAATTTTCATATTAATTATGTTAGGTTGAAGAAGTGTTGGACAGCAAATTAACAAAGAAAAATCGCATCAGGGGCAATTTCGGCCTTGCGACAGCGTCGGAATGGGCCGAAATTTGGTAGGTTGATTGGAAACGGCCCAAGAAATTGGACTCGGGGCCCAAACCCGAGATCACGAGATTTTAGCCAAATTTCTTCGTTTAGGCCTCCAAATAATTAATTATCGTATTAATTATTTCAGGTTGAAGAAGTGTCGGACAGAAAATTTAAAAAGAAAAACCGCACCAAGGGTAATTTCGTCATTTGTCGTGACGGTGTCAGAGTGGGCCGAAATTTGGCAGGTTTAATGGAAACGGCCACAGAAATTGGACTCGGGGCACAGACCTGGGATCACTGGATTTTTGCCAAATTCCTTCATTTAGGCCTTCGACTAATTAATTTCCGTATTAATTATGTCAGGTGGAAGAAGTGTTGGACAAAAAATTAACAACGCAAAACCACACCAGGGGCAATTTTGTCATTTGTCGCGACGATGTCGGAATGTGCCGAAATTTGACAGGTTGATTGGAAACGGCCCCAGAAATTGGACTCGGGGCACATACCTGGGATCACGGGATTTTAGCCAAATTCCATTGTTTAGGCCTTCAAATAATTAATTTTCGTATTAATTATGTCAGGCTGAAGAAGTGTAGGACAAAAAATTGACAAAGAAAAATCGCACGAGGGCAATTTCGGCCTCGCGACGGTGTCGGAATGGGCCAAAATTTGGCAGTTGATTGGAAACGGCCCGAGAAACAAGACTCGGGACGCAAACCTAGGATCACGGGATTTTAGCCAAATTCCCTCATTTAGGCCTCCGAATAATTAATTTCAAAACCACACCAGCGGCAATTTTGTCATTTGTCGCGACTGTGTCGGAATGGACCGAAATTTGGCAGGTTGATTGGAAACGGCTCCAGAAATTGGACTCGGGGCACAGACCCGGGATCACGGGATTTTAGCCAATTTCCTTCGTTTAGGCCTCTGAATAATTAATTTCTGCATTAATTATGTCATGTGAAGATGTGTTGGACAGAAAATTAACAATGCAAAACCGCAGTAGGGGCAACTTCGTCATTTGTCGTGACGGTGTCGAAATTGGTCGAAATTTGGTAGGTTGATTGGAAATGGCCAGAGAAGTTGGAGTCGGGGCACATACCCGGGATCACGGGATTTTAGCCAAATTTCTTCATTTAGGCCTCCGAATAATTAATTTCCTTATTAATTATGTCAGGCTAAAGAAGTGTTGGACAGAAAATTAGTAAAGAGAAACCGAATCAGGGGCAATATTTTTATTTGTCGCGACGGTGTCTGAATGTGCCGAAATTTGGCAGGTTGATTGGAAACGGCCACAGAAATTGGACTCGGGGCACAGACCTGGGATCACTGCATTTTTGCCAAATTCCTTCGTTTGGGCCTCCGAATAATTAATTTCTATATTAATTATGATAGGTTGAAGAAGTGTTGGACAGAAAATTAACAACGCAAAACCACACCAGGGGCAATTTTGTCATTTGTCGCGACGGTGTCGGAATGGGCCGAAATTTGGCAGGTTGATTGGAAACGGCCCTAGAAATTGGACACGGGCCACAGACCCGGGATCATGGGATTTTAACCAAATTTCTTCGTTTAGGCCTCTGAATATTTAATTTTCGTATTAATTATGTCAGGTTGAAGAAGATTTGGACGGAAAATTAACAAAGAAAAATCGCACCAGGAGCAATTTCGGCCTCGCGATGGTGTCGGAATGGGCCGAAATTTGGAAGGTTGATTGGAAAGAGCCCCAGAAATTGGACTCAGGGCACAGACCTAGGATCACAGGATTTTAGCCAAATTTCCTCGTTTAGGCCTCCGAATAATTAATTTCCAAACCACACCAGGGGTAATTTAGTCATTTGTCGAATTTGGCAGGTTGATTGGAAACGGCCCCAGAAATTGGACTCGGGGCACAGACTACGGATCCAGGGATTTTAGCCAAATCCCCTCGTTTAGGCCTTCGAATAATTAATTTCCTTATTAATTATGTCAGGCTAAAGAAGTGTTGGACAGAAAATTAGTAAAGAGAAACCGAATCAGGGGCAATATTTTTATTTGTCGCGACGGTGTCTGAATGTGCCGAAATTTGGCAGGTTGATTGGAAACGGCCACAGAAATTGGACTCGGGGCACAGACCTGGGATCACTGCATTTTTGCCAAATTCCTTCGTTTGGGCCTCCGAATAATTAATTTCTATATTAATTATGATAGGTTGAAGAAGTGTTGGACAGAAAATTAACAACGCAAAACCACACCAGGGGCAATTTTGTCATTTGTCGCGACGGTGTCGGAATGGGCCGAAATTTGGCAGGTTGATTGGAAACGGCCCTAGAAATTGGACACGGGCCACAGACCCGGGATCATGGGATTTTAACCAAATTTCTTCGTTTAGGCCTCTGAATATTTAATTTTCGTATTAATTATGTCAGGTTGAAGAAGATTTGGACGGAAAATTAACAAAGAAAAACCGCACCAGGAGCAATTTCGGCCTCGCGATGGTGTCGGAATGGGCCGAAATTTGGAAGGTTGATTGGAAAGAGCCCCAGAAATTGGACTCAGGGCACAGACCTAGGATCACAGGATTTTAGCCAAATTTCCTCGTTTAGGCCTCCGAATAATTAATTTCCAAACCACACCAGGGGTAATTTAGTCATTTGTCGAATTTGGCAGGTTGATTGGAAACGGCCCCAGAAATTGGACTCGGGGCACAGACTACGGATCCAGGGATTTTAGCCAAATCCCCTCGTTTAGGCCTTCGAATAATTAATTTCCTTATTAATTATGTGAGGTAGAAGATGTGTTGGACAAGAAATTAACAACGCAAAACCGCAGCAGGAGCAATTTCATCATTTGTCGCGACGGTGTCGAAATGGGTCGAAATTTGGCTGGTTGTTTGAAAACGGCCCGAGAAGTTGGACTTGGGGCACATACCTTGGATCATGGGATTTTAGCCAAATTCCTTCGTTTAGGCCTCCGAATAATCAATTTCCTTATTAATTATTTCAGGCTGAAGAAGTGTTAGACTGAAAATTAAAAAAGAAAAACTGCATCAGGGGCAATATTGTTATTTGTCGCGACGGTGTCGAAATGGGCAGAAATTTGGCAGGTTGATTGGAAACGGTCCCAGAAATTGGACTCGGGGCACAGACCCGGGATCATAGGATTTTAGCCAAATTCCTTCGTTTAGGCCTCTGAATAATTAATTTCCGTATACATTATGTCAGGTTGAAGATGTGTTGGACAGAAAATTAACAACGCAAAATCGCACCAGGGGCAATTTCGTCGTTTGTCGCGACGGTGTCGAAATGGGCCGAAATTTGGCAGGTTGATTGGAAACGGCCCCAGAAATTGGACTCGGGGCACAAACCCGGGATCACGGAATTTTAGCCAAATTTCTTCGTTTAGGCCTTCGAATAATTAATGTCCGTATTAATTACGTCAGGTTGAAGAAGTGTTGGACGAAAAATTAAAAAGAAAAATCGCACCAGGGACAATTTCGTCATTTGTCGCGATGGTGTCGGAATGGGCCGAAATTTGGCAGGTTGATTGGAAACTGCCCCAGAAACCGGACTAGGGGCAATGTTGTTATTTGTCCCGACGGTGTCTGAATGGGCTAAAATTTGGCAGGTTGATTGGAATCGGCCACAGAAATTGGACTCGGGGCACAGACTTGGGATTACGGGATTTTTGCCAAATTCCTTCGTTTGGGCCTCCGAATAATTAATTTTCTTATTAATTATGTCAAGTTGAAGAAGTGTTGGACAGGAAATTAACAACGCGAAACTGCAGCAAGGGCAATTTCGTCATTTGTCGCGACGGTGTCGGAATGGGCCGAAATTTGGCAGGTTGACTGGAAACGACCCCGGAAATTGGATTCGGCGCACGGACCCGGGATCACGAAATTTTAACCAAATTTCTTCGTTTAGGCCTCCGAATAATTAATTTTCGTTTTAATTATGTCAGGTTCCAGAAGTGTTGGACTAGAAAATTTAAAAAGAAAAACCACACGAGGAGTAATTTTTTCATTTGTCGCGACGATGTCGGAATGGGCCGAAATTTGATAGGTTGATTGGAAACGGTCCCAGAAATTGGACACAAGGCATAGACCCTGGATCACGGGATTTTAGCCAATTTCCTTCGTTTAGGCTTCCGAATAATTAATTTCAGTATTAATTATGTCAGGCTAAAGATCTGTTGGACAGAAAATTAACAACGCAAAACCGCAGCAGGGGCAACATCGTTATTTGTCGCTGCGGTGTCGAAATTGGCCGAAATTTGGTAGGTTGATTGGAAACGGCCCGAGAAGTTGGACTAGGGGTACTTACCCGGGATCACGGGATTTTAGCCAAATTTTTTCGTTTAGGCCTCCTAATAATTAATTTTCGTATTAATTATGTCTGGCTGAAGAAGTGTTGGACAGAAAATTAGTAAAGAAAAACCAGACCCGGCGCAATATTGTTATTTCTCGCGATGGTGTCTGAATGGGCCGAAATTTGGCAGGTTGATTGGAAACGGCCACAGAAATTGGACTCGGGGCACAGATCTGGTATCAAGAGATTTTTGCCAAATTTCTTCGTTTGGGCCTCCGAATAATTAATTTCCATATTAATTATGTCAGGTTGAAGATGTGTTGGTCAGAAAATTAACAACGCAAAACCGCACCAGGGGCAATTTTGTCATTTGTGGCGACAGTGTCGGAATGGGCCGAAATTTGGCTGGTTGATTGGAAACGGCCCCAGAAATGGGGCTCGAGGCTCAGACCTGGGACCACGGGATTTTAGCCAAATTCCTTCGTTTAGGCCTCTGAATAATTAATTTTCGTATTTATTATGTCAGGATGAAGAAGTGTTGGATAGAAAATTAACAAAGAAAAACTACACCAGGGGCCATATCAGCCTCGTGACGGTGTCGGAATGGACCGAAATTTGGCAGGTTGATTGGAAACGGCCCTAGAAATTGGACTCAGGGCACAGACCAGGGATCACGGGACTTTAGCCAAATTCCTTCGTTTAGGCCTACGAATAATTAATTTCCGTATTAATTATGTCAGGTTGAAGAAATGTCGGATAGAAAATTTAAAAAGAAAAATCGGACCAGGGGCAATTTCGTCGTTTGTTGCAACGGTGTCGAAATGGACCGAAATTTGGCAGGTTGATTGGAAACGGCCCCAGAAATTGGACTCGGGGCATAGACCCACGATCACAGGATTTTAGCCAAATTCCCTCATTTAGGTCTCCAAATAATTAATTTCAAAACAACACCAGGGGCAATTTTACCATTTGTCACGACGGTGTCGGAATGGGCTGAAATTCGGCAGGTTGATTGGAAACGGCCCCAGAAATTGGACACGGGGCACAGACCCGGGATCACGGGATTTTATCCAATTTCCTTCGTTTAGGCCTCCGAATAATTAATTTTCGTACTAATTATGTCAGGCTGAAGATGTGTTGGACAGAAAATTAACAACGCAAAATCGCGGTAGGGACAACTTCGTCATTTGTCACGACGGTGTCGAAATTGGCCGAAATTTGGAAGGTTAATTGGAAACGGCCCGAGAAGTTGGACTCGGGGCACATACCCAGGATCACGGGATTTTAGCCAAATTTCTTCGTTTAGGCCTCCCAATAATTAATTTCCTTATTAATTATGTCAGGCTGAAGAAGTGTTGGACAAAAAATTAGTAAAGAGAAATCGGACCAGGGGCAATATTGTTATTTGTCGCGACGGTGTCTGAATGGTCCGAAATTTGGCGGGTTGATTGGAAACGGCCACAGAAATTGGACTCGGGGCACAGACCTGGTATCACGGGATTTTTGCCAAATTTCTTCGTTTGGGCCTCCGAATAATTAATTTCCATATTGATTATGTCAGGTTGAAGAAGTGTTGGACAGAAACTTAACAACGTAATACCGCACCAGGGGCAATTTTGTCATTTGTGGCGACGGTGTCGGAATGGGCCGGAAATTGGCAGATTGATTGGAAACGGCCCCAGAAATTGGACTCGGGGCACAGACCCAGGATCACGGAATTTTCGCAAAATTCCTTCGTTTAGGCCTCCAAATAATAAATTTCTGTATTAATTATGTCAGGTTGAAGAAGTGTTGGACAGAAAATTAACAACGCAAAACCGCACCAGGGGCAATTTTATCATTTGTCGAGACGGTGTCGGAATGGGCCGAAGTTTGGCAGGTTGATTGGAAACGACCCCGGAAATTGGAGTCGGTGCGCAGGCCCGGGATCACGAGATTTTAGCCAAATTCCTTCGTTTAGGCTTCCGAATTATTGATTTTCGTATTAATTATGTCAGGTTGAAGAAGTGTTGGACAGAAAAATTTAAGAAAAACCGCAACAGGGGCAATTACGTCATTTGTCGCGATGGCGTCGGAATGGGCTGAAATGTAGCAGGCTGATTGGAAACAGCCCGAGAAATTGGACTCGGGGCACCAACTCGGGATCACGGGATTTTAGCCAAACTCCTTCGTTTAGGCCTCCGAATAATTAATTTTCGTATTAATTATGTCAGGTTGAAGATGTGTTGGACAAAAAATTAACAACAAAAAACTGCACCTGGGGCAATTTTGTCATTTGTCGTGACGGTGTCGGAATGGGCCGTAATTTGGCAGGTTGATTGGAAACGGCTCTAGAAATTAGAGTCGGGGCACAGACCCAGGATCATGGGATTTTAGCCAAATTCCTTCGTTTAGGACTCCGAATAATTAATTTCCGTATTAATTATGTCAGGCTGAAGAAGTGTTTGACAGAAAATTAACAAAGAAAAACCGCACCACGGGCAATTTTGTCATTTGTCGTGACGGTGTAGGAATGAGACGAAATTTGGCAGGTTGATAGGAAATGACCCCCGAAATTGGAGTCGAGGCACAGTCCCGTGATCATTGGATTTTAGCCAAATCCTTTGTTTAGGCCTCCAAATAATTTTCATATTAATTATGTCAGGTTGAAGAAGTGTTGGACAGAAAATTAACAACACAAAATCGCACCAGGGGCAATTTTATCATTTTTCGCGATTGTGTCGGAATGCGCCGAAATTTGGTGGGTTGAATGGAAACGGCCCTAGAAATTGGAGTCGGGGCACAGACCCGGGAACACGAGATTTTAACCAAATTCCTTCGTTTAGGCCTCTGAATAATTAATTTCCGTATTAATTATGTCCAGTTGAAGAAGTGTAGGACAGAAAATTAAAAAAGAAAAATCGCACCAGGGGCAATTTCGTCATTTGTCGCGACGGTGTCGAAATGGGCCGAAATTTGGTAGGTTGATCAGTACCAGGGTCAATTTTGTCATTTGTCGCGACGGTATCAGAATGGGCCAAAATTTGGTTAGTTGATTGCAGACGGTCCTAGAAATTGAACTCGGAGCACAGACCCAAGATCACAGGATTTTAGCCAAATTTCTTCGTTTAGGCCTCCGATTAATTAATTTTCGTATTAATTATATCAGGTTGAAGAAGTGTTGGACAGAAAATTAACAAAGACAAATCGCACCAGGGGAGATTTCGTTATTTATCGCGACGGTGTCTGAATGGGCCGAAATTTGGTAGGTTGATTGGAAACGGCCCGGGAAATTGGACCCCGGCCACAGACCTGGGATCACGGGATTTTAGCCAAATTCCTTCGTTTAGGCCTCCGAATAATTAATTAAAGTATTAATTATGTCAAGTTGAAGATGTGTCGGACTGAAAATTAACAAAGACAAATCGCAACAGGGGAAATTTCGTCATTTGTTGCGACGGTGTCTGAATGGGCCGAAATTTCGTAGGTTGATTGGAAACGGCCCGGGAAATTGGACCCCGGCCACAGACTTGGGATCACGGGATTTCAGCCAAATTCCTTCGTTTAGGCCTCCGAATAATTAATTAAAGTATTAATTATGTCAGGTTGAAGATGTGTTGAACTGAAAATTAACGACGCAAAACCGCACCAAGGGCAATTTTGTCATTTATCGCGACGGTGTCGGAATGGGCCGAAATTTGGTAGGTTGTTTGGAAACGGCCCCAGAAATTAGACTAGGGGCACAGACCTAGGATCAGGGATTTTAGCAAAATTCCTTCGTTGAGGCTTCCGAATAATTAATTTTCGTATTAAATATGTCAAGCTGAAGAAGTGTTGGACAGAAAATAAACAAAGAAAAATCGCACCAGGGGCAATTTTGTCATTTGTCGAGACAGTGTTGAAATGGGTCGAAATTTGGCAGGTTGATTGGAAACGGCCCCAGAAATTGGACTCGGGGCACAAACCCGGGATCACGGGATTTTAGCCAAATTCCTACGTCTAGGCCTCCGAATAATTAATTTCCATATTAAATATGTTAGGTTGAAGATGTGTTGGACAGAAAATTAACGACACAAAACCGTACTAGGGGCAATTACGTCATTTGTCACGACGGTGTCGGAATGGGCCGAAATTTGGATGGTTGATTGGAAATGGCCCAAGAAATTGGAGCTGGGGCACATACCCGAGATCACGGGATTTTAGCCAAATTCCTTCGTTTTGGCCTCCGAATAATTAATTTTCATATTAATTATGTCAGGTTGAAGATGTGTTGGACATAAAATTAACAACGCAAAATCGAACGAGGGGCAATTTTGTCATTTGTCGCGACAGTGTCAGAATGTGCCGAATTTGGCAGGTTGACTGGAAACGGCCCGAGAAATTGGACTCGGGGTACGGACCCGGGATCACGGGATTTTAGCCAAATTCCTTCGTTTAGGCCTCCGAATAATTAATTTCCATATTAATTATGTCAGGTTGAAGAAGTGTTGGAGAGAAAATTAACAAAGAAAAACCGCACTAGGGGAAATTTCGTCATTTGTCTCGACAGTGTCGGAATGGGCCAAAATTTAACTGGTTGATTGGAAACGGCCCGAGAAATTGGAGTTGGGTCACATACCTAGGATTACTGGATTTTGGCCAAATTCCTTCGTTTAGGCCTCCGAATAATTAATTTTCGTATTAATTATGTCAGGCTGAAGAATTGTTGGGACGAAAATTTACAAAGAAAAACGGCACTAGGGGAAATTTCGTCATTTGTCTCGGGGGTGTCGGGATGGGCCGAAATTTGGCAGGTTGATTGGAAAGGGCCCTAGAAATTGGAGTCGCGGTACAGATCCGGGATCATGGGATTTTAGCCAAATTGCTTCGTTTAGGCCTCCAAATAATTAATTTCCGTATTAATTATGTCAGGTTGAAGAAGTGTTGGACAGAAAATTAGAAAAGAAAAACCGCACCGGGGGCGATTTCATCATTTGTCGCGACGATGTCGGAATGGGCCAAAATTTGGCAGGTTGATTGGAAACAGCCTGAGAAATTGGACTCGAGGCACAGACCCAAGATCACGGGATTTTAGCTAAATTCCTTTGTTTAGGCCTCTGAATAATTAATTTCCGTATTGATTATGTCAAGTTGAAGATGTATTGGACAGAAAATTAACAAAGCAAAACAGCACCAAGGGTAATTTCGTCATTTGTCGCGACGGTGTCGAAATGGGCCGAAATTTGGCAGGTTGATCGAAAACGGCCCCAGAAATTTGACTTGGGGCATAGACCCGGGATCACGGGATTTTAGCAAAATTCCTTCGTTTAGGCCTCCAAATAATTAATTTTCGTATTAATTATGTCAGGTTGAAGAAGTATTGAACAGAAAAATAACAAAGACAAACCGCACCAGGGGAAATCTCATCATTTGTCGCGACAGTGTCAGAATGGGCCGAAATTTGGCTGGTTTATTGGAAACGGCCCGAGAAATTGGACTCAGGGCACAGACCCGGGATCATGGGATTTTAGCCAAATTCCTTCGTTTAAGCCTCCGAATAATTAATTTCTGTATTAATTATGTCAGTTGAAGATGTGTTGAACAGAAAATTAATAACCCAAAACCGCACCAGGGGCAATTTTGTTATTTATCGCGACGGTGTCGGAATGGGCCGAAATTTGGTATATTGATTGGAAACGGCCCCAGAAATTGGACTCGGGGCACAAACTCGGGTTCACGGGATTTTAACAAAATTCCTTTGTTTAGGCCTCCGAATAATTAATTTTCATGTTAATTATGTCAGGTTGAAGAAGTGTTGGACAGAAAATTAACAAATAAAAACCGCATTAGGGGCAATTTCGTTCTTTGTCGCGATGGTGTCGGAATGGTTAGAAATTTGGCAGGTTGATTGGAAACGGCCCTAGAAATTGGAGTCGGAGCACAGACCCGGGATCACTGGATTTTAGCCATATTCCTTCGTTTAGGCCTCCGAATAATTAATTTCTGTATTAATCTTGTTAGGTCGAAGAATTGTTGGACATAAAATTAACAAAGACAAACCGCCCCATAGGAAATTTCCTCATTTGTCGCGACGGTGTCGGAATGGGCCAAAATTTGGCAGGTTGATTGGAAACGGCCCGAGAAATTGGACTCAGGACATAGACCCGGGATCATGGGATTTTAGCCAAATCCCTTCGTTTTGGCCACCGAATAATTAATTTTCCTATTAATTAAGTCAGGTTGAAGATGTGTTCGACAGAAAATTAACAACGCAAAACCACACCAGGGGCAATTTTATCATTTGTCACGACGGTGTCGGAATGGACCGAAATTTGGCAAGTTGATTGGAAACGACCCCAGAAATTGGACTCGAGCCACGTACTCGGGATCACTGGATTTTACCCAAATTTTTGGGTTTTGGCCTCCGAATAATTAATTTCCGTATTAATTATGTCAGGTTGAAAAAGTGTTGGACTGAAAATTAGCAACGCAAAACCGCACCAGGGGCAATTTCGTCATTTGTCGCGATGGTGTTAGAATGAGCCAAAATTTGGCAGGTTGATTGGAAACGACCCGAGAAATTGGAGTCGGGGCACATACCGAGAATCAAGGGATTTTAGCTAAATTTGTTCATTTTGGCCTCCGAATAATTAATTTTCGTATTAATTATGTCAGGTTGAAGATGTGTTGGACACAAAATTAACAACGCAAAACCACACTGGGGGCAACATTGTCATTTGTCTAGACGGTATCAGAATGGGCCGAATTTGGCAGGTCGATTGGAAACAGCCCCAGAAATTGGACCCGAGGTACAGACTCGGGATCACGGGATTTTAGTCAAATTCCTTTGTTTAGGCCTCCGAATAATTAATTTTCGTATTAATTATGTCAGGTTGAAGAAGTGTTGGACAGAAAATTAACAAAGAGAAACCGTACCAGGGGCAATTTCGTCATTCGTCGCGAAGGTTTCGGAATGGGCCGAAATTTAGCTGGTTGATTGGAAACGGCCCGAGAAATTGGAGTCGGGGAACATACCCGGGAACACGGGATTTTGGCCAAATTCCTTCGTTTAGGCCTCTGAATAATTAATTTTCGTATTAATTATGTCAGGCTGAAGAAGTGTGGGACAAAAAATTAACAAAGAAAAATTGCACCAGAGAAAATTTCGTAATTTGTCGCGACGGTGTTGGAATGGGCCGAAATTTGGCAAGTTGATTGGAAACGGCCTGAGAAATTGGAGTCGGGGCACATACTCGGGATCACGAGATTTTAGCCAAATTCGTTCATTTTGGCCTCCGAATAATTAATTTCCGTATTAATTATGTTAGGTTGAAGATGTGTTGGACACAAAATTAAAAACGCAAAACTGCACCAGGGGCAATATTGTCATTTGTCGCGACGGTGTTAGAATGGGCTGAATTTGGGAGGTTTATCGAAAACACCCCCAGAAATTGGACTCGGGGTACAGACCCGAGATCACGAGATTTTAGCCAAATTCCTTCGTTTAGGACTCCGAATAATTAATTTCCGTAGTAGTTATGTTAGGTTGAAGAAGTGTTGGATAGAAAATTAACAAAGAGAAACCGCACCAGGGGCAATTTCATCATTCGTCACGAAGGTTTTGGAACGGGCCAAAATTTGGCTGGTTGATTGGAAACGGCCCGAGAAATTGGAGTCGGGGCACATACCCGGGATCACGGGATTTTTGCCATATTCCTTCATTTAGGCCTCCGAATAATTAATTTTCGTACTAATTATGTCAGGCTGAAGAAGTGGTAGACGGAAAATTAACAAAGAAAAACCGCACCAGGGGAAATTTCGTCATTTGTCGCGACGGTGTCAGAATGGGTCGAAATTTGGCAGGTTGATTGGAAACGGCCCCAGAAATTGGAGTCGGGGCACAAATTTAGGATAAAGGGATTTTAGCCAAATTCCTTTGTTTAGGCCTCCGAATAATTAATTTCCGTATTAACTATGTCAGGTTGAAGAAATGTTGGACAGAAAATTAAAAAAGAAGAACCGCACCAGGGGCAATTTCGTCATTTATCGCTACGGTGTTGGAATGGGCCGAAATTTGGCTGGTGGATTGGAAACAGCCCAAGAAATTAGACTCGGGGCTCAGACCCGGGTTCACGGGATTTTAGCCATATTCCTTCGTTTAGGCCTTCGAGTAATTAATTTTCGTATTAATTACGTCAAGTTGAAGATGTGTTGGACAGAAAATTAACAACGCAAAATCGCACCAGGGGCAATTTCCCCATTTGTCGCGACGGTGTCGTAATGGGCCGAAATTTGGCAGGTTGATTGGAAACAACCTGAGAAATTGGAGTCGGGGCACAGACCCGGGATCACTAGATTTTAGCTAAATTCCTTCGTTTGGCCTCCCAGTAATTAATTTTCGTATGATTTATGTCAGGTTGAAGATGTGTTGGACAGAAAATTAACAACGCAAAATCAAACTAGGGGCAATTTTGTCATTGGTCGCAACAGTGTTAGAATGGGCCGAATTTGGCAGGTTGATTGGAAACGACCCCAGAAATTGGACTCGGGGTACAAACCTGGGATCACAGGAATTTAGCCAAATTCCTTCGTTTAGGCCTCCGAATAATTAATTTTCATACTAATTATGTCAGGTTGAAGAAGTGTTGGACAGAAAATTAACAAAGAAAAATCGCACCAGGGGAAATTTCATCATTTGTCACGACGATGTCAGAATGGGCCGAAATTTGGCAGGTTGATTGGAAACGGCCCTAGAAATTGGACTTGGGACACAGACCCGGGATTTTAGCCAAATTCCTTCGTTTAGGACTTCGAATAATTAATTTCCGTATTAATTATGTCGGGCTGAAGAAGTGTTGGATAGAAAATTAACAAAGAAAAACCGCACCAAGGGAAATTTCGTCATTTGTCATGGCGATGTCGGAATGGGCCCAAATTTGGCAGTTGATTGGAAACGGCACCAGAAATTGGAGTTGGGGCACAGATCCAGGATCACGGGATTTTAGCCTAATTGCTTCGTTTAGGCCTTCGAATAATTAATTTCTGTATTAATTATGTCAGGTTGACGAAGTATTGGATAGAAAATTAAAAAAGAAAAGCTGCACCAGGGGCGATTTCGTCATTTGTCGCGACGATGTCGGAATGGGCCGAAAGTTAGCAGGTTGATTGGAAACATCACGAGAAATTGGACTCGAGGCACATACCCGGGATCACGGGATTTTAGCCAAATTCCTTCATTTATGGCTCTGAATTATTAATTTTCGTATTAATTATGTCACGTTGAAGATGGGTTGGACAGAAAAGTAACAACGCGAAACTACACCAGGGGCAATTTTGTCATTTGTCGTGATGGTGTCGGAATAGGCCGAAATTTGGCAGGTTGATTGGAAACGGCCCGAGAAATTAGACTCGGGGCGCAGACCCGGGATCACGGGATTTTAGCCATATTCCTTCATTTTGGCCTCCGAATAATTAATACGAATATTAATTATGTCAAGTTGAAGATGTGTTGGACAGAAAATTAACAACGCAAAACCGCACCAAGGGCAATTTCCTCATTTGTCACGACGGTGTAGTAATGGGCCAAAATTTGGCAGGTTGATTGGAAACAGCCCTAGAAATTGGCCTCGGGGCACAGACCCAGGATCACAGGATTTTAGCTAAATTCCTTCGTTTGGGCCTCTGAATAATTAATTTCCGAATTAATTATGTCAAGTTGAGGAAGTGTTGGACAGAAAATTAAAAAAGAAAAACCACACCATGGGCAATTTCGTCATTCATCACGACGGTGTCGAAATGGGCCGAAATTTGGCAGTTTGATTGGAAACGACCTAAGAAATTGGAGTCGGGGCACATACCCGGGATCACGGGATTTTAGCCAAATTCCTTCGTTTTGGCCTCCGAATAATTAATTTTCGTATTAATTATGTTAAGTTGAAAATACGTTGGACAGCAAATTAACAACGCAAAACTGCACCAGGGGCAATTTCCCCATTTGTCGCGACAGTGTCGTAATCGGCCGAAATTTGGCAGGTTGATTGGAAACGGCCCCAGAAATTGGACTCGGGGGCACATACCCGGGATCACGGGATTTTAACTAAATTCCTTCGTTTAGGCCTTCGAATAATTAATTTTCGTATTAATTATGTCAGGTTGAGGAAGTGTTGGACAGAAAATTAACAAAGAAAAACCGCACTAGGGGCAATTTCGTCATTCGTCGCGACGGTGTTGGAATGGGTCGAAATTTGGTAGGTTGATTAGAAACGACCTGAGAAATTGGAGTCGGGGCACATACCCGAGTTCACGGGATTTTAGCCAAATTCCTTCGTTTTAGCCTCCGAATAATTAATTTTCGTATTAATTATGTCAGGTTGAAGATGTGTTGGACAGAAAATTACCAACGCAAAACCGAACTAGGGGTAATTCTGTCATTGGTCGCAATGGTGTCAGAATGGGTCGAATTTGGCAGGTTGAATGGAAACGACCCCAAAAATTAGACTCGGGGTACAGACCCGGGATCACGGGATTTTAGCTAAATTCCTTCGTTTAGGCCTCCGAATAATTAATTTCCATATTAATTATGTCAGGTTGAAGAAGTGTTGGACAGAAAATTAACAAAGAAAAATCGCGCCAGGGGCAATTTCGTCATTTGTCGCAAAGGTTTCGGAATGGGCCGAAATTTGGCTGGTTGATTGGAAACGGCCAGACAAATTGGAGTCGGGGCACATACCCGGGGTCACGGGATTTTGGCCAAATTCCTTCATTTAGGCCTCCAAATAATTAATTTTCGTATTAATTATGTCAGGCTGAAGAAATGTTGGACAGAAAATTAACATAGAAAAACCGCACCAGGGGCAATTTCGTCATTCATTGCAACGGTGTCGAAATGGTCCGAAATTTGGCTGGTTGATTGGAAACGGCCCGAGAAATTGGAGTAGGGGCACGTACCCGGGATCACGAAATTTTGGCAAAATTCCTTCACTTAGGCCTCCGAATAATTAATTTCCGTATTAATTATGTCAGGCTGAAGAAATGTTGGACAGAAAATTAACAAAGAAAAATCGCACCAGATGCAATTTTGTCATTTGTCGCGACGGTGTCGGAATGGGCTGAAATTTGATAGGTTGATTGGAAACAGCCCCAGAAATTGGACTTGAGGCACAGACCGAGATCACTGGATTTTAAGCAAATTTTTTCGTTTACACCTCCGAATAATTAATTTTCGTATTAATTATGTCAGGTTGAAGAAGTGTTGAAAAGAAAATTAACAACGCAAAACCGCACCAAGGGCAATTTCGTCACTTGTCGTGACGGTGTCGAAATGGACTGAAATTAGGCAGGTTGATTGGAAACGGTCTGTGAAATTGGAGTCAGGGGACATACTCGGGATCACAGGATTTTAGACAAATTCTTTCGTTTTGACCTCCGAATAATTAATTTTCGTATTAATTACGTAAGGTCGAAGATGTGTTGGACAGAAAATTAACAATGCAAAGCCGAACTAGGGGCAATTTTATCATTATTCATGACGGTGTCGGAATGAGCCGAATTTGGCAGGTTGATTGGAAACGGCCCCAAAAATTGGACTCGGGGTACAGAGCCGGGATCACGGGATTTTAGCCAAATTCCTTCGTTTAGGCCTCCGAATAATTAATTTTCGTATTAATTATGTCAGGCTAAAGAAGTGTTGGGTAGAATATTAAAAATGCAAAATTTTATCAGGGGCAATTTCGTCATTTGTCGCGACGGTGTCGGAATGGGCCGAAATTTGGCAGGTTGATTGAAAACGTCCCCAAAAATTGGACTCAGGGCACAGACCCGGCATCACGGGATTTTAGCCAAATTCCTACGTTTAGGCCTCCGAATAATTAATTTCCGTATTAATTATGTCAGGTTGAAGATGTGTCGAACAGAAAATTAACAACGCAAAATCGTAGGAGGGGCAATTAGTCATTTGTCGTGACGGTGTCAGAATGGGCTGATATTTGGCCGGTTGATTGGAAACGGCCCCAGAAATTGGACTCGGGGCACAGACTCGGGATCACGAGATTTTAGCCAAATTTCCTAGTTTAGGTCTATGAATAATTCATTTTCATATTAATTATGTCAGGTCGAAGAAGTGTTGGACAGAAAATTAGCAAAGAAAAACCGCACTAGGGGCAATTTCGTTATTTGTCGCGACAGTGTCGGAATGGGTCGAAATTTGACAGGTTGATTGGAAACGACCCCAGAAATTGGACTCGGGGTACAGACCTGGGATCGCGGGATTTTAGTCAAATTCCTTCGTTTAGGCCTCCGAATAATTAATTTCCGTATTAATTGTGTCATGTTGAAGAAGTGTTGGACAGAAAATTAACAATGCAAAATCGCACCGGACAATTTTGTTGTTTGTCGCGACGATGTCGGAATGGGCCGAAATTTGGTAGGTTGATTGGAAACGGCCCTAGAAATTGGAGTCGAGGCACAGACCCGGGATCACGGGATTTTAGCCAAATTCCATCGTTTAGGCCTTCGAATAATTAATTTTCATATTAATTATGTCAGGTTGAAGAAGTGTTGGACATAAAATTAACAAAGACAAACCGCATCTGGGGATATTTCGTCATTTGTCGCGACGGTGTCGGGATGGGCCGAAATTTGGCAGGTTGATTGGAAACGACCCCAAAAATTAGGCTCGGGGCATAGACCCGGGATCATGGGATTTTAGCAAAATTCTTTTGTTTAGGCCTCCGAATAATTAATTTTTGTATTAATTATGTCAGGTTGAAGATGTGTTGGACAAAAAATTAACAACGTAAAATCGCATCAGGGGTAACTTTGTCATTTGTCACGACGGTGTCAGAATGGGCCGAAATTTGGTAGGTTGATTGGAAATGGCCCCAGAAATTGGACTCAGGGCATAGACCCGAGATCACGAGATTTTAGCCAAATTCCTTCGTTTAGGCCTCTGAATAATTATTTTTCGTATTAATTATGTCAGGTTGAAAATTGTTGGATAGAAAAGTAACAAAGAAAAACTGCACCAGTGGCAATTTCATCATTTCTTGGGACGGTGTCGGAATGGGCAGGTTGATTGAAAATGACCCCAAAAATTTGAATCGGGACAGAGACCTGGGATCACGGGATTCGAGCTAAATTCCTTTGTTTTGGCCTCCGAATAATTAAATTCCTTATTAATTATGTCAGGCTGAAGAAGTGTTGGACAGAAAATTAACAAAGAAAAACACACCAGGTACAATTTTGTCATTTGTCGCGACGGTGTCGGAAAGGGCCGAAATTTGGCAGGTTGATTGGAAACGGCCCGAGAAATTGGACTCGGGACATAGACCTGGGATCATGGGATTTTAGCCAAATTCCTTCATTTACGCCTCTGAATAATTAATTTCCATAATAATTATGTCAAGTTGAAGATGCGTTGGACAGAAAATTAACAACGTAAAACCGAACCAAGGGCAATTTCGTCATTTTTCACGACGATGTCGTAATGGGCCGAAATTTGGCAGGTTGATTGAAAACGTCCCCAAAAATTGGACTCAGGGCACAGACCCGGGATCACAGGATTTTAGCCAAATTCCTTCGTTTAGGCCTCTGAATAATTAATTTTCGTATTAATTATGTCAGGTTGAAGATATGTCGAACAGAAAATTAACACAAAATCGTACCAGAGGCAATTACGTCATTTGTTGCGACGGTGTCAGAATGGGTCGATATTTGGCCGGTTGATTGGAAACTGCCCCAGAAATTGGACTCGGGGCACAGACCCGGGATCACGAGATTTTAGCCAAATTTCCTCATTTAGGTCTCTGAATAATTCATTTTCGTATTAATTATGTGAGGTTGAAAAAATGTTGGACAGAAAATTAACAAAGAAAAACCGCACCAGGGGCAATTACGTCATTTGTCGACACGTGGTCGGAATGGGTCGATATTCTGCAGGTTGATTGGAAACGGCCCCAGATATTGGACTCGGGGCACAGATTCGGGATCACGGGATTTTAGCCAAATTCCTTCGTTTAGGCCTCCGAATAATTAATTTTCGTATTAATTATATCATGTTGAAGAAGTGTTGGACAGAAAATTAACAACGCAAAATCGTACCAGGAGCAATTTTTTTATTTGTCGCGAGGTGTCGGAATGGGCCGAAATTTGGCAGGTTGATTGGAAACGGCCCCAAAAATTGGAGTCGGGGCACAGACTCGGGATCACGGGATTATAGCCATATTCCTTCTTTAGGCTTCCGAATAATTAATTTCCGTATTAATTATGTCAGGTTGAAGAAGTGTTGTACATAAAATTAACAACGACAAACCGCATCTAGGGAAATTTCGTCATTTATCGCGACAGTGTTGGGATTGGCCGAAATTTGGCAGGTTGATTGGAAACTGCCCCAAAAATTGGACTCGAGGCACAGACCCGGGATCATGGTATTTTAGCCAAATTCCTTTGTTTAGGCCTCCGAATAATTATTTTCGTATTAATTATGTCAGGTTGAAGATGTGTTTGAGAAAAAATTAACAACGTAAAATCGTATTAGGGGCAACTTTGTCATTTGTCACGACGGTGTTAGAATGGGCCGAAATTTGGTAGGTTGATTGGAAATGGCCCCAGAAATTGGACTTGGGCACAGACACGGGATCATGGGATTTTAGCCAAATTCCTTCGTTTAGGCCTCCGAATAATTAATTTTCGTATTAATTATGTCAGGTTGAAAATTGTTGGACAGAAAATTAACAAAGAAAAACTGCGCTAGTGGCGATTTCATCATTTCTTGTGATGGTGTCGGAATGGGCCGAAATTTGGCAGGTTGATTGAAAACGACCCTAGAAATTTGAGTCGGGGGCACAGACCTGGGATCACGGGATTTTAGCTAAATTCCGTCGTTTGGGCCTCCGAATAATTAAATTCCATATTAATTATGTCAGGCTTAAGAAGTGTTGGACAGAAAATTAACAAAGAAAAATCGCACCAGGTGCAATTTTGTCATTTGTTGCGACGGTGTTGGAAAGGGCCGAAATTTGGCAGGTTGATTGGAAACAGCCGGAGAAATTGGAGTCGGGACATAGACCCGGGATTTTAGCCAAATTCCTTCGTTTACGCCTCCGAATAATTAATTTCCGTAATAATTATGTCAAGTTGAAGATGTGTTGGACAGAAAATTAACAACGCAAAATCGAACCAGGGGCAATTTCGTCATTTGTCGTGACGGTGTTGTAATGGGGCGAAAATTGAAAGGTTGATTGGAAACGGCCCCAGAAATTGGACTCGGGGCAAAGACCCGGGATCACGGGATTTTAGCCAAATTCCTTCGTTCTGGCCTTCGAATAATTAATTTTCGTATTAATTATGTCAGGTTGAAGAAGTGTTGGACAAAAAATTAACAACGCAAAACCGCACCAGGGGCAATTTCGTCATTTGTCACAACGGTGTGGGAAAGGGCCAAAATTTGGTAGGTTGATTGGAAACGGCCCCAAAAATTGTACTCGGGGCACAGACCCGGGATCATGGGATTTTAGCAAATTTCCTTCGTTTAGGCACCCAAATAATTAATTTTCGTATTAATTATGTCAGGTTAAAGAAGTGTTGGACAGAAAATTAACAACGCAAAACCGCACCAGGGGCAATTACGTCATTTGTCGCGACGCTGTCAGAATGGGCCGATATTTGGTAGGTTGATTGGAAACGGTCCTAGAAATTGGACTCGGGGTACAGACCCGGGATCATGGGATTTTTGCCAAATTCCTTCCTTTATGCCTCCGAATAATTAATTTCCGTATTATTAATGTCAGGTTGAAGAAGTGTTGGACAGAAAATTAACAAAGAAAAATCGCACCAGGAGCAATTTCGTCATTCGTTGCGACGGTGTCGGAATGGGCTAAAATTTGGCTGGTTGATTAGAAACTGCCCGAGAAATTGGAGTCGGGGCACATACTCGGGGTCACGGGATTTTGGTCAAATTCCTTCATTTCGGCCTCCGAATAGTTAATTTCCGTATTAATCATGTTAGGCTGAAGAAGTGTTGGAAAAAAAATTAACAAAGAAAAACCGCACCAGGGCTATTTTGTCATTTGTCACGAAGGTGTCGGAATGAGCCAAAATTTGGCAGGTTGATTTGAAACGGCCCCAGAAATTGGAGTCGGGGCACAGACCCGGGATCACGGGATTTTAACCAAATTCCTTCGTTTAGGCCTCCGAATAATTAATTTTCGTATTAATTATGTAAGGTTGAAGAAGTGTTGGATATAAAATTAACAAAGACAAACCGCATCGAGGGAATTTCGTCATTTGTCGCGACGATGTTGGGATGGGCCAAAATTTGGCAGGTTGATTGGAAACGGCCCCAAAAATTGGACTCGGGTCACAGACCCGGGATCATGGGATTTTAGCCAAATTCCTTTGTTTAGGCCTCCGAATAATTAATTTTCGTATTGATTATGTTGGGTTGAAGATGTGTTGGACAAAAAATTAACAACACAAAATCGCATCAGGGGCAATTTTGTCATTTGTCATGACGGTGTCAGAATGGGCTGAAATTTGGTAGGTTGATTGGAAATGGCCCCAGAAATTGGACTCAGAGCACAGACTCGTGATCATGGGATTTTAGCCAAATTACTTCGTTTAGGCCTCCGAATAATTAATTTTCGTATTAATTATGTCGGGTTGAAAAAGTGTTGGACAGAAAATTAACAAAGAAAAACTGCACTAGTGGCAATTTCGTCATTTGTTGCGACGGTGTCAGAATGGGCCAAACTTTGGCAGATTGATTGAAAACGACCCCAGAAATTGGAGTCGGGGCACAGACCTGGGGTCACGGGATTTTAGCTAAATTCCTTCATTTGGGCCTCCGAATAATTAAATTCCGTATAAATTATGTCAGGCTGAAGAAATGTTCAACAGAAAATTAACAAAGAAAAACCGCACGAGGTGTAATTTTGTCATTTGTCACGACAGTGTTGGAAAGGGCCGAAATTTGGCGGGTTGACTGGAAACGACCCGAGAAATTGGACTCGGGACAGACCCGAGATCACGGGATTTTAGCCAAATTCCTTTGTTTAGGCCTCCGAATAATTAATTTTCTTAATAATTATGTCAAAATGAAGATGTGTTGGACAAAAAATTAACAACGCAAAACCGCACCAGGTGCAATTTTGTCATTTGTCGTGATGGTGTCAGAAAGGGCCAAAATTTGGCAGGTTTACTAGAAACGACCCGAGAAATTGGACTCGGGACATAGACCCGGGATCACGGGATTTTAGCCAAATTCCTTTGTTTAGGGCTCCGAATAATTAATTTCCATAATAATTATGTCAAAATGAAGCTGTGTTGGACAGAAAATTAACAACGCAAAATCGCACCAGGGGCAATTTCGTCATTTGTCGCGATGGTGTCGTTATGGGCCGAAATTTGGCAGGTTGATTGGAAATGGCCCTAAAAATTGGAATCGGGGCAAAGACCCGGGATCACGGGATTTTAGCCAAATTCCTTCGTTTAGGCCTCTGAATAATTAATTTCCGTATTAATTATGTCAGGTTGAAGAAGTGTTGGATAGAAAATTAACAACGCAAAATCGCACCTGGGGCAATTTCGTCATTTGTCGCGGCGGTGTCGGAATGGGCCGAAATTTGGCAGGTTGATTGGAAACGTCCCAAAAATTGGACTCGGGGCACAGACCCGGGATCACGGGATTTTAGCCAAATTCCTTCGTTTAGGCCTCCGAATAATTAATTTCTGTATTAATTTTGTCAAGTTGAAGATGTGTTGGACAAAAAATTAACAGCGCAAAACCGCACCAGGGGCTATTTCGTCATTTGTCGCGATGGTGTCGAAATGGGCCGACATTTGGCAAGTTGATTGGAAACGGCCCCAGAAATTGGAGTTGGAGCACAGACCAGGGATCACGGGATTTTAGCCAAATTCTTTCTTTTAGGCCTCCGAATAATTAATTTTCGCATTAATTATGACAAGTGGAAGAAGTGTTGGACAGAAAATTAACAAAGAAAAGCTGCACCAAGGGCAATTTCATCATTTGTCGCGACGATGTCGGAATGGGCCGAAATTTGGCTGGTTGATTGGAAACGGCTCGAGAAATTGGAGTCTGGGCACATACCCAGGATCACGGGATTTTGACCAAATTCCTTTGTTTAGGCTTCCGAATAATTAATTCCTTTATTAATTAAGTCGAGCTGAAGAAGTGTTGGATAGAAAATTAACAAAGAAACTGCACTAGGGGAAATTACCTCATTTGTCGCGACGGTGTCGCAATGGGCCAAAATTTGGCAGGTTGATTGGAAACGGCCCCAAAAATTGGAGTTGGGGCACCCGGGATCACGGGATTTTAGCCAAATTCATTCGTTTTGGCCTCCGAATAATTAATTTCCATATTAATTATGTCAGGTTGAAGACTTGTTGGACAGAAAATTAAAAATGAAACATTGCACTAGGGGCAATTTTGTCATTTGTCGCGACGGTGTCGAAAAGGGCCGAAATTTGGCAGGTTGATTGGAAACGGCCCGAGTAATTGGACTCGGGACATAGACCCGGGATCATGGGATTTTAGCCAAATTCCTTCGTTTTGGCCTCCGAATAATTAATTTCCATATTAATTATGTCAAGTTGAAGATATGTTGGACAGAAAATTAACAACGAAAAATCGTACCAGGGGCAATTTCGTCATTTGTCGTGACGGTGTCGTAATGGGCCGAAATTTGGCAGGTTGATTGGAAACGGCCCTAGAATTTGGACTCGGGAAAAGATCCGGGATCATGGGATTTTAGCCAAATTCCTTCGTTTAGGCCTCCGAATAATTAATTTTCGTGTTAATTATGTCCGGTTGAAGAAGTGTTGGACAGAAAATTAACAACGTAAAACCGCACCAGGGGCGATTTCGTCATTTGTCGTGACGGTGTCGGAATGGGCCGATATTTGGCAGGTTGATTGGAAACGGCCCCAGAAATTGGACTCGGGGCACAGACCCGTGATCACGGAATTTTAGCCAAATTCTTTCGTTTACGCCTCCGAATAATTAATTTTCATATTAATTATGTCAAGTTGAAGAAGTGTTGGACAGAAAATTAACAAAGAAGAGCCGCACCGGGGGCAATTTCGTCATTTGTCGTGATGGTGTCAGAATGGGCCGAAATTTGACTGGTTGATTAGAAACGGCCCTAAAAATTGGACTCAGGGCACAGACCCAGGATCATGGGATTTTAGCCAAATTCCTTCGTTTAGGCCTCCGAATAATTAATTTTCGTATTAATTATGTCAGGTTCAAGATGTGTTGGACAGAATATTAACAACGCAAAATCACACCAGGGGCAATTACTTCATTTGTCGCGATGGTGTCGGAATCGGTCGATATTTGGTAGGTTGATTGGAAATGGCCCCAAAAATTGGACTCGGGGCACAGACCCGGGATCATGAAATTTTAGCCAAATTCCTTCATTTAGGCCTCTGAATAATTAATTTCTGTATTAACTATGTTAAGTTGAAGAAGTGTTGGACAGAAAATTAACAAAGAAAAGTTGCACCAGGGGCAATTTCGTCATTTGTCGCGACGGTGTCAGAATGGGCCGAAATTTGGCTGGTTGATTGGAAACAGCCCGAGAAATTGGTGTCAAGGCACATACTCGGGATCACGGGATTTTAGCCAAATTACTTCGTTTAGGCTTCTGAATAATTAATTCCTATATTAATTATGTCAAGCTTAAGAAGTGTTGGACATAAAATTAACAAAGAAAAACTGCACTAGGGAAATTTTCATCATTTGTCGTGGCGGTGTCGGATTGGGCGAAAATTTGGTAGATTGATTGGAAACGGGTCCAAAAATTGGACTCGGGGTACAGACCCGGGATCACGGGATTTTAGCTAAATTCATTCGTTTAGGCCTCCGAATAATTAATTTCCCTATTAATTATGTCAGGTTGAAGAAGTGTTGGACAGAAAATTAAAAAAGGAAAATCGCAATAGGGGCAATTTCGTCATTTGTCGTGGTGGTGTCGGAAAGAGCCGAAATTTGGCAAGTTGATTGGAAACGACCCGAGAAATTGGAGTCGGGCCACATACCCGGTATCACGGGATTTTAGCCTAATTCCTTCATTTAGGCCTTCGAATAATTAATTTTCGTATTAATTATGTCAGGCAGAAGAAGTGTTGGACAGAAAATTAACAAAGAAAAACCACACCAGGGGAATTTCGTCATTTGTCGCGACGATGTCGGAATGGGCCAAAATTTGGCAGGTTGATTGGAAACGACCCCAGAAATTTGACTCGGGGCACAGACCCAGGATCACGGGATTTTAGCCAAATTCCTTCGTTTAGGCCTCAGAATAATTAATTCTCATATTAATTACGTCAGGTTGAAGATGTGTTCAACAGAAAATCAACAACCAAAACCGCAACAAGGGCAATTTCGTTATTTGTCGCGACGGTGTCGGAATGGGCCAAAATTTGGCAGGTTGATTGGAAACGGCCCCAGAAATTTGAGTCGGGGAACAGGCCTAGGATCACGGGATTTTAGCCAAGTTCCTTCGTTTAGGCCTCCGAATAATTAATTTTCGTATTAATTATGTTAGGTTGAAGAAATGTTGGACATAAAATTATCAAAGAAAAACCGCACCGAGGAAAATTTCGTCATTTGTCGTGACGGTGTCGGAATTGGCCGAAATTCGGCAGGCTGATTGGAAACGGCCGGAGAAATTGGACTATGGGTACAAACCCGAGATCACGGGATTTTAGCCAAATTCCTTCGTTTAGGCCTCGGAATAATTAATTTCCGTATTAATTATGTCAGGTTGAAGAAGTGTTGGACAGAAAATTAACAAAGAAAAACCGCATCAGGGGCAATTTCGTAATTTATCGCGACGGTGTCGGAATGGGCAGAAATTTAGCAGGTTGATTGGAAACGGCCCCAGCAATTGGACTCGGTGTACAGACCAGGGATCACGAGATTTTAGCCAAATTCCTTCGTTTAGGCCTCCAAATAATTAATTTCCGCATTAATTATGTCAGGCTGAAGAAGTATTGGACAGAAAATTAACAAAGAAAAATCGCACCGGGGACAATTTTGTCATTTGTCGCGATGGTGTCAGAATGGGACGAAATTTGGCAGGTTGATTGGAAACGGCTCCAGAAATTGAGCTCGGTACACAAACCCGGGATCACGGGATTTTAGCCAAATTCCTTCGTTTAGGTCTCCGAATAATTAATTTTTGTAATAATTATGTCAAGTTGAAGATGTGTTGGACAGAAAATTAACAACGTAAAATCGTACCAGGGGCAATTTCGTCATTTGTCGCGACGGTGTCGTAATGGGCCGAAATTTGGCAGGTTGATTGGAAACGATCGCAGAAATTGGACTCGGGGTAAAGACCCGGATCACGGGGTTTTAGCCAAATTCCTTCGTTTAGGCCTCTGAATAATTAATTTTCGTTTTAGTTATGTCAGGTTGAAGATGTGTCGGACAGAAAATTAACAACGTAAAATCGCACCAGGGGCAATTACGTCATTTGTCGTGACGGTGTCGGAATGGGTAGAAATTTGGCAAGTTGATCGGAAACGGCCCTAGAAATTGGACTCGGGGCACAGTCTCGAGATCACGGGATTTTAGCCAAATTCCTTCGTTTATGCCTCCGAATAATTAATTTCCGTATTAATTATGTCAGGTTGAAGAAGTGTTGGACAGAAAATTAACAACGCAAAACCGCACCCAGAGTAGTTTCGTCATTTGTTGGGATGGTGTCGAAATGGGTCGAAATTTGGCAGGTTGATTGGAAACAGCCGGAGAAAGTAGACTCGAGGCACAGACCCAGGATCACGGGATTTTAGCCAAATTCCTTCGTTTAAGCCTCCGAATAATTAATTTCCGTATTAACTATGTCAAGTTGAAGATGTGTTGGACAGAAAATTAACAACGCAAAACCGCACTAGGGGCAATTTCATCATTCGTTGAGACGGTGTCGGAATGGGCCGAAATTTGGCAGGTTGATTGGAAACGACTTGAGAAATTCGAGTCGGGGCACATACCCGGGATCACGGGATTTTACCCAAATTCCTTCATTTAGGCACCGAATAATTAATTTTCGTATTAATTATGTTAGGTTGAAGAAGTGTTGGACAGAATTAACAACGTAAAACCGCACCAGGGGCAATTACGTCATTTGTCTCGACGGTGTCGGAATGGGCCGATATTTGGCAGGTTGATTGGAAATAGTCCAAGAAATTGGACTCGGGGTACAGACCCAGGATCACGGGATTTTTGTCAAATTTCTTCGTTTAAGTCTCGGAATAATTAATTTCCGTATTAATAATGTCAGGTTGAAGAGGTGTTGGACAGAAAATTAACAAAGAAAAACCGCACCAGGGGCAATTTCATCATTCGTTGCGACGGTGTCGGAATGGGCCGAAATTTGGCTGGTTGATTGGAAACGGCCCAAGAAATTAGAGTCGAGGCACATACCCGTGATCACAGGATTTTGGCCAAATTCCTTCATTTAGGCCTCCGAATAATTAATTTCCGTTTTAATTATGTCAGGCTGAAGAAGTGTTGGACAGAAAATTAACAAAGAAAAACCACACCAGGGGCAATTTCGTCATTCGTTGCGACGGTGTCAGAATGGGCTGAAATTTGGCTTGTTGATTGGAAATGGCCCGAGAAATTGGAGTCGGGGCACATACTCGGGATCACAGAATTTTGGCAAAATTCCTTCATTTAGGCCTCTGAATAATTAATTTTTGTATTAATTATGTCAAGCTGAAGAAGTGTTGGACAAAAAATTAAAAAAGAAAAACCGCAGCAGTGGCAATTTCGTCATATGTCGCGACGGTGTCGAAATTGGCCGAAATTTGGCAGGTTGATTGGAAACGGCCCCAAAAATTGGAGTCAGGGCACAGACTTGGGATCACGGGATTTGATATGACCCAGGAGTTGAGCCCGACGAAGGCAAGTGCGCGACGAGACTTGTTGATAGTCGATTGCGGACCAATGACCCGATCAGGGGCAAAGCAAGTGAAACAAGTGATGGGATTGCTCGTTCAAGAAACCATTGATAGAACCATGTTCGGGACTCAAAATGGAGCAACTTTCATGTTCGGGTCGAAGGCCGAATCAACTTGGATCAATTTGTTATCAAGCGACGAAAGCGGAGGCTGAAGACAACACCATGCGGCCGCACAGGCAAAACCACATGCGGCCGCACACATGTATACCGAAAACCAAAAGTCCAATTCTAGTTGAACCATACGACCGCATGGATTTACACCATGCGGCCGCACCAGCCAAAAAAATTGGCGAATTTTCTAATTTTGGCCGAATTTCCTAGTTTCGATATAATTCTTATGAAATCAAATTATTACCATAATTTGATGGTTTTGGACGTTTTTATTCATTAGTATAAATAG
>NW_019230920.1:106152-146553 GCF_002742605.1 Olea europaea var. sylvestris
AGGCATACCTGGAGTGGGAAAGGAAGGTTGAAATGATCTTCGAGTGTTATAACTACTCGGAGGAGAAAAAGGTAAAGTTAGCAGTTTTGGAGTT
Source organism: Olea europaea var. sylvestris (assembly GCF_002742605.1). Lineage (NCBI taxonomy): Eukaryota > Viridiplantae > Streptophyta > Magnoliopsida > Lamiales > Oleaceae > Olea > Olea europaea. The sequence continues at coordinate 106,247 of NW_019230920.1, forward strand.
CAGTGACTATGCAATTTCATGGTGGGATCAAGTGATTACTTCACAACATAGGAGTGGGGAAGACCAATCAGCACTTGGGAGGAATTGAAGTCATTGATGAGAAAGAGGTTTGTTCCTAGCCACTATTACCGAGAGATCCATCAAAAACTGCAAGGTCTATATCAAAGGTCGAAAAGTGTAGAGGACTATCATAAGGAGACGGAAATACTCAATATTAAGGCCAATGTGGTGGAGGATCGAGAGGCTACCATGGCACGATTCTTGAATGGGTTGAATAGGGAAATTACCAATGTAGTGGAGTTGCAACATTATGTGGAGTTGGAAGACATGTTGCATGTGGCTATGAAGGTAGAGAGACAGTTGAAGAGGAAAGGGGCAGCTAGGCAGCCGTTAGAAACTTCGAGTGCTAATCCATCTTGGAAGCCAGGGTGGAACAACAACAACAAAGGTGATAAAGCTGTACCTAAAGGTAGGAATGAGTGGCAGAAAGGGAAAGAAGAAAGTTCTAGCAAAATAGCACCCAAAACAGATTCACAACTAGCAAAATAGCACCCAAAACAGATTCACAACCATCAAGGAATCGAGACATCAAGTGTTTCAGATGCTTGGGGTCAGGGCACATTGCTTCTCAATGCCCAAATAAATGGGTAATGGTTTTGTTGGATAATGGAGAGGTGGTGAGTGAAAGTGAAGGAGAGTTTGAGGACATGCCTACATTGGAGGACGTTGAAGAAAAAGAAAAATTGGAGTTTGCTATTGGGGAATCGTTGGTGTCACGGAGAGCTCTTAACACCTAAGTCAAAGTGGATGATTCGGAGCAGCATCGAGAAAATATAATCCACACACGTTGTTACGTCAACGATAAGGTATGTAGTATGATTATTGATGGTGGGAGTTGCATGAATGTAGCTAGCACAATTTTAGTTGAGAAATTAGGACTAGCATTGTTAAGACACCCTAGGCCTTATAAGTTGCAATGGTTGAATGAAAGTGGGGAAGTTAGGATGAATAAAAGAGTTTTAATTAATTTCTCAATTGGGAGTTATAGTGACAAAGTAGTATGTGATGTGGTGCCTATGCATGTGGGTCATATCTTGTTAGGAAGACCATGGCAATATAATAGAAGGGCCACACATGATGGTTATAGGAATCGTTATAGCTTTGTCAAGGATGGGAAGACTATTACTCTTGTGCCATTAACACCGGCACAAGTGTATGGAGATCAAATCAAGCTGAAAAGTGAGGAAGACGAGAGAATAAGAGAGTCAAGAAAAAGGAGAGGCAATAGTGAAACCATCAATAAGAGAGAAAATAGTGAGGTGGCTGAGAGTGGAGAAAAGAGAGAGAAGCCACATGAGCGGAGAGAAAAAGAGTCAGTTGAGAGGAGAGAAAAAGAGTCAGCTGAGCGGAGAGAAAAGCCAAAGGTCAACTTCTATGCAAAAGAGAGTGAGTTGAAAAAGGCTATGAGCGATAATAGGCAAATGATATTGTTAGTGTACAAGGATTACCTCCTCAATTTCGAGGATTCTAACACATCCCTCCCTAGTTTGGTTAAGTCTTTACTGCAGGAGTTCGACGATGTGTTTCCTAAGGAAATGCCGAGTGGATTGCCACCAATCAGAGGCATCGAGCACCATATTGACTTTGTACCCGGAGCTGTCATACCGAATCGACCAGCTTATCGAAGCAATCCCGAGGAGACGAAGGAGCTTCAAAAGCAAGTGGAGGAGTTGATGAGCAAAGGTTATGTCAGGGAGAGCATGAGTCCATGTGCTGTACCTGTTTTGCTGGTGCCTAAGAAGGACGGGACTTAGAGAATGTGCGTGGATTGCCAAGCTATCAACAATATCACGGTAAAGTATCGTCACCTAATACCTAGGCTAGATGATATGCTTGATGAGTTGCATGGTGCTTGCATTTTTAGTAAGATTGATCTTAAGAGTGGGTATCATCAAATTCGCATGCGGGAGGGTGATGAATGGAAAACGGCGTTTAAGACTAAATATGGATTGTATGAATGGTTAGTTATGCCGTTTGGACACCGAGTACTTTTATGCGTTTAATGAACCATGTTTTGCGTGCTTTTATTAGGAAATTTGTTGTAGTTTATTTTGATGACATCTTAATCTATAGCAAAAACCTAGATGAGCATTTAGAACATTTAAATTGTGTGCTTGCTGTGTTGCGAAAGGAACAACTATATGCTAATTTCAAAAAGTGCACATTTTGCATGGATAGAGTTGTTTTCCTAGGATTTGTGGTTAGTGCTAACGGGGTGGAACTCGATGAAGAAAAGATAAAAGCTATAAAGGAATGGCCAACACCTAAGACTATAACTGAAGTTAGGAGTTTTCATGGATTGGCTAGTTTTTATAGGCGATTTGTAAGAGATTTTAGCACCATCACCACACCGTTGATTGAAATAGTAAAGAAGAGTGTAGGTTTTCATTGGGGAGAATCTCAAGAAATTGCATTTAACGCCATTATGGATAAGCTATGTAAGGCACCTGTTTTGGCATTACCAAATTTTGATAAAACATTCGAGGTTGAGTGTGATGCATCAGGAATAGGTATAGGAGCAGTGTTAATGCAGGAAAGGAGACCTATTGCTTACTTTAACGAAAAGTTGAGTGGGGTAGCATTGAATTATCCGACATATGACAAGGAGCTATATTCACTTGTTCGAGCATTGGAGACTTGGCAGCACTACTTATGGCCAAAGGAATTCGTGATACACACTGATCATGAATCTTTAAAGCATTTGTGAGGTCAAGGTAAGTTGAACAAAAGACATGCGAGATGGGTGGAGTTTATCAAGACATTTCCCTACGTCATCAAGTACAAACAAGGTAACGAAAATATAGTTGCTGATGCGTTGTCTCGAAGGTACGTGCTTTTAAATTCATTAAGTACTAAATTACTTGGTTTTGAGCATATTAAGAGCATGTATGAATCTGATTGTGATTTTTCTAGTATTTATGCTTCATGTGACAAAGGTACATTTGATAAATTCTATAGGCATGAAGGATATTTGTTTAGGGAACATAAGTTGTGCATTCCTAATTATTCTTTGCGTGAATTATTGGTAAGGGAAGCACATGGGGGTGGTCTAATGGGACACTTCGGAGTTCAAAAGACTTTAGACGTGTTAGGGAAACATTTTTATTGGCCTAAAATGCTACATGACGTAGAACAAATATGTGGAAAGTGCATAACTTGTAAAAAGGCGAGGTCTAAGGTTCAACCCCATGGTTTGTATACTCCTTTGCCTGTACCTAGTGAACCTTGGGTAGACATATCTATGGACTTTGTGTTAGGTTTTCCTAGGACAAAAAGGGGTCGGGATCCAATATTTGTAGTGGTCGATAGGTTTAGTAAGATGGCGCACATCATACCATGTCATAAAACTGACGATGCTACTAATATTGTAGACTTATTCTTTAGGGAAATAGTACATTTACATGGAGTACCTAAAAGTATAGTGTCTGATAGGGACGTGAAGTTTTTGAGTCATTTTTGGCGTGTTCTGTGGAGTAAGTTAGGAACTAAGTTATTATTTTCTACAACTTGTCACCCACAAATAGATGGACTAATTGAGGTAGTTAATCGAACTATGACTCAACTACTTAGGACAACGATCAGTAAAAATTTGAAATCATGGGAAGAGTGTTTACCGTTTATAGAGTTTGCATATAATCGAGCTACACATTCTACTACTTCGTTTTCTCCTTTTGAAATTGTTTATGGTTTTAATCCACTAACACCTATGGATTTAATGCCTTTGCCTGTGCATGAACGAGGTAGCTTGGATGGCGAATAAGAACCGAATCTCCGTAATTTTTTTAATTAATTTATTTTAAATAAGTAATATTATTTTATTTTTTCTAAATAAATTTGTTAACTAGTTAATTTAGTTCAAACTACAAAATATGATTTTCCAATTTCTAATATTCAGTTCAAAATCGACTTAATGAAATTGACCTCAATTTTATCCAAATCTATTATTCTACTATAGTATCGTTTCTATAGGAGAAAATTGAATTAAAACTCTACAACATCTCTCTTAATTATTTTGAGCTCGATATCTTTCTCTTTCTGTAATTTTAATAATCAAATTTATGAAGAATTCAACAAAGATAGACGTGAAACACATAAGATTGAACTACGTGATTTTGTAAGAGCTAATATTAAATATTTCATTAATTAAATTAACGTAATTTTGTATATATTAAAAAATTTAATTATAATACGGAACCGAATGGAACCGAACCGAACCGAATGGAACCGAACCCGAACGGTTCCGTAATTAAATTTGGACCCGACGGTTCCACTTACTAAATACCCGAAAATTTCGGGTCGGTTCGGTTCTCGTTAGAACCGAACCGAACCGGACCATGTCCAGCCCTAAGAATTCTTATGAAATCAAATTATTACCATAATTTGATGGTTTTGGACGTTTTTATTCATTAGTATAAATAGGAGATTACTTTTCATTGTAACAACTTTGAACTTTTGACTTTTGAATTAATATTATAGAGAGAAATTTCTTCTTTCAATTTATTGTTCTTCTTGAACAATCTTGGAACTTATCAAGATTCAACTTCTTGTGGCGTTCTATCAATCAGATTGTGGGTTCTTTTAATTGTAATCAAGAAGTTTTGGGTTCTTCTCTAATTTAGAGTTTCTTGGTTCAATTCTTGGGGTTCAAGATCCAAAACCGGGTTAGTATTGGCGTTCTTGGGTTCCGCATCAATCTCGTTGTGGGTTTCATAGTTTCCATTGCTACGGGGTTCGCATCAGGATTTTAGCTAAATTCCTTCGTTTGGGACTCCGAATAATTAAATTCCGTATTAATTATGTCAGGCTGAAGAAGTGTTGGACAGAAAATTAACAAAGAAAAATCGCACCAGGTGCAATTTTGTCATTTTTTGCGACGGTGTCGGAATTGGCCGAAATTTGGCAGGTTGATTGGAAACGGCCCTAGAAATTGGACTCGAGGCACAGACCCGGGATCACTGGATTTTAGCCAAATTTTTTTGTTTACGCCTCCGAATAATTAATTTCCGTATTAATTATGTAAGGTTGAAGAAGAAGTGTTGGAAAGAAAATTAACAACGCAAAACTGTACCAGGGACAATTTCATCATTTGTCGCAACGGTGTCGAAATGGCCGAAATTTGGCAGATTGATTGGAAACGGCCCGAGAAATTGGAGTCAGGGGACATACTTGGGATCACGGGATTTTAGCCAAATTCATTCGTTTTGGCCTCCGAATAATTAATTTCCGTATTTACTATGTCAGGTCGAAGATGTGTTGGACAGAAAATTAACAACGCAAAGCCGAACCAGGGGAAATTTTTTCATTTGTCATGATGGTGTCGAAATGGGCCAAATTTGGCAGGTTGATTGGAAACGGCCCCAGAAATTGGACTCGGGGTACAGACCCGGGATCATAGGATTTTAGCCGAATTCCTTCGTTTTGGCCTCCGAATAATTAATTTTCGCATTAATTATGTCAGGTTGAAGAAGTGTTGGATAGAAAATTAACAAAGCAAAATTGTACCATGGGCAATTTCATCATTTGTCACGACGGTGTCGGAATGGGCCGAAATTTGTCGGGATGATTTGAAACGTCACCAAAAATTGGACTCGGGGCACAGAACCGGGATCACAGGATTTTAGCCAAATTACTTCGTTTAGGCCTCCGAATAAATAATTTCCGTATTAATTATGTCAGGCTGAAGATGACACGGACAGAAAATTAACAATGCAAAATCGCACCAGGGGCAATTACGTCATTTGTCGCGACGGTGTCGGAATGGGCCGATATTTGGCCGGTTGATTGGAAACGGCCCTAGAAATTGGACTCGCGGCACAGACCCGGGATCACGGGATTTTAGCTAAATTTCCTCGTTTAAGTCTCCGAATAATTCATTTCTGTATTAATTATGTCAGGTTGAAGAAGTGTTGGACAAAAAATTAACAAAGAAAAACCGCACCAGGGGCAATTTCGTTATTTGTCATGATGGTGTTGGAATGGGCCGAAATTTGGCAGGTTGATTGGAAACGACCCCAAAAATTGGACTCGGGGCACAAACCCGGGATCACTAGATTTTAGCCAAATTCCTTCGTTTAGGCCTCCGAATAATTAATTTCCGTATTAATTATGTCATGTTGAAGAAGTGTTGGAAAGAAAATTAACAACGCAAAACTGCACTAGGGGCAATTTTGTCATTTGTCGCGACGGTGTCAGAAAGGGCCGAAATTTGGCAGGTTGATTGGAAACGGCCCGAGAAATTGGACTCGGGACAAAGACCCGAGATCACGGGATTTTAGCCAAATTCCTTCGTTTAGGCCTCCGAATAATTAATTTCCGTAATAATTATGTCAAGTTGAAGATGTGTCAGACAGAAAATTAACAACGCAAAATCGCACCAGGGGCAATTTCGTCATTTGTCGCGACGGTGTCGTAATGGGCCGAAATTTGGCAGGTTGATTGGAAACGGCCCCAGAAAATTGGACTCGGGGCAAAGACCTGGGATCACGGGATTTCAGCCAAATTCCTTCGTTTAGGCCTCCGAATAACTAATTTTCGTATTGATTATGTCAGATTGAAGAAGTGTTGGGCAGAAAATTAACAACGCAAAACCGCACCAGGGGCAATTACGTCATTTGTCGCGACGGTGTCGGAATGGGCCGATATTTGGCAGGTTGATTGGAAACGGTCCTAGAAATTAGAGTCGGGGCAGAGACCCGGGATCACGGGATTTTAGCCAAAAATTCCTTCGTTTAGGCCTCCGAATAATTAATTTCCGTATTAATTATGTCAAGTTGATGAAGTGTTGGATAGAAAATTAACAAAGAAAAGCCGCACCAGGGGCAATTTTGTCATTTGACGTGACGGTGTCGGAATGCGTCAAAATTTGGCCGATTGATTGGAAACGGTCCCAAAATTGGACTCGGGGCAAGGACCCGGGATCACGGGGTTTTAGCAAATTCCTTCGTTTAGGCCTCCGAATAATTAATTTCCTTATTAATTATGTCATGTTGAAGAAGTGTAGGACAGAAAATTAACAAAGAAAAACGTACCAGGGAAAATTTCGTCATTTGTCGCGAAGGTGTCGGAATGGGCCGAAATTTGGCAGGATGATTGGAAACAGCCCGAGAAATTGGACTCGGGGCATAGACCCGAGATCACTGGATTTTAGCCCAATTCCTTCATTTAGGCCTCCAAATAATTAATTTACATATTAATTATGTTAGGTTGAAGAGAACCGCACTAGGGGAAATTTCATCATTTGTCGCGACGGTATCGAAATGGGCCGAAATTTGGGAAGTTGATTGGAAACGGTCCCAGAAATTGGACTCGGGGCACAGACCCAGGATCACGGGATTTTAGCCAAATTCCTTCATTTAGGCCTCCGAATAATTAATTTCCGTATTATTTATGTCTGGTTGAAGATATGTTGGACAGAAAATTTACAACGCAAAACTGCCCCAGGGCAATTTTATCTTTTGTCGCGACTGTGTCGGAATGGGCCCAAATTTAGCAAGTTGATTGGAAACGGCCCCGAAATTGGACTTGGGGTACAAACCCGGGATCACAGCATTTTAGTTAAATTCCTTCATTTAGGCCTCCAAACAATTAATTTTCGTATTAATTATGTCAGGTTGAAGATGTGTTGCACAGAAAATTAACAAAGAAGAATCGCACCAGGGGCAATTTCATCATTTGTCGCGACTATCAGAATGGGCCGAAATTTGGCAAGATGATTGGTAACGGCCCGAGAAATTGGACTCGGGGCACATACCCTGGATCACGGGGTTTTAGCCAAATTCCTTCCCGTAGGCCTCCGAATAATTAATTTTTGAATTAAGTATGTCAGGCTGAAGAAGTGTTGGACAGAAAATTAACAAAGAAAACCACACCAGGGGCAATTTTGACATTTTTCGTGACGGTGTCGGAATGGGCCGAAATTTTGCAGCTTGATTGGAAACGGCTGCAGAAATTGGACTCGGGGCACAGACCCGGGATCACGAGATTTTAGCCAAATTCCTTCGTTCAGGCGTCCGAATAATTAATTTTCGTACTAATTATGTCAAGTTGAAGAAGTGTTGGATAGAAAACTAACAATGCAAAATAGCACCATGGGCAATTTTGTCATTTGTTGCGACGGTGTCGTTATGGGCCGAAATTTAGCAGGTTGATTGGAAACGGCCCCAGAAATTGGACTCGGCGTACAGACCTGGGATCATGGGATTTTAGCCAAATTCCTTTGTTTAGGCCTCCGAATAATTAATTTTCGTATTAATTATGTCAGGTTGAAGAAGTGTTGGACAAAAAATTAACAAAGACAAATCACACCAGGGGAAATTTTGTCATTTGTCGCGACGGTGTTGGAATGGGCCCAAACTTGGTAGGTTGATTGGAAACGGCCCGAGAAACCGGACTCGTAGCACAAACCCGGGATCACGGGATTTTAGCCAAATTCCTTCGTTTAGGCCTCCGAATAATTAATTTCCGTATTAATTATGTCAGGTTGAAGATGTTTTGGACAGAAAATTAACAACATAAAATCGCACCTGTGGCAATTTTGTCGTTTGTCCCGACGGTGTCAGAATGGGCCGAAATTTGGCAAGTTGATTGGTAACGGCCCCAAAAATTGGACTCAGGGCACGACCCTGGATCACAAGATTTTAGCCAAATTCCTTCGCTTAGGCCTCCGAATAATTAATTTCCTTATTAATTATGTTAGGTTGAAGAAGTGTCGGACAAAAAAATAACAAAGAAATATCGCACCAGGGAAAATTTCATCATTTGTCGCGACAGTGTCGGAATGGGCCGAAATTTGGAAGGTTGATTGGAAACGGCTCGAGAAATTGGAGTTGGGGCACATACCCGGGATCACGGGATTTTTGCCAAATTCCTTCGTTTGCGCCTCCGAATAATTAATTTTCGTATTAATTATGTTAGGTTGAAAAAGTGTTGGACAGAAAATTAACAACGCAAAACCACACCTGGGGTAATTTTGTCATTTGTCACGACGGTGTCGAAATGGACCGAAATTTGATAGTTTGATTGGAAACAGCCCTAGAAATTGAATCGGGGCACAAACACGGGATCATGGGATTTTAGCCAAATTCCTTCGTTTAGGCCTCCAAATAATTAATTTCCGCATTAATTATGTCAGGTTGAAGAAGTGTTGGACAGAAAATTAACAAAGAAAAACCGCACTAGGGGCAATTTCGTCATTTGTTACGATGGTGTCGGAATGGGCCAAAATTTGATAGGTGGAGTGGAAACGGCCCCAGAAATTGGACCCGGGACATAGACCCGTGATCACAGGATTTTAGCCAAATTCCTTCATTTAGGCGTCCGAATAATTAATTTTCGTATTAATTATGTCTGGTTGAAGAAGTGTTGAACAGAAAATTAACAACGCAAAGCCACACGAGGGGCAATTTTTTCATTTGTCGCCACGGTGTCGGAATGGGCCGAAATTTGGCAAGTTGATTGGAAACGGCCCAAGAAATTAGATTCGGGGCACAGACTTGGGATCACGGGATTTTAGCCAAATTCCTTCGTTTAGGCCTCCGAATAATTAATTTCCGTATTAATTATGTCAGGGTAAAGAAGTGTTGGACAGAAAATTAACAAAGACAATCCGCACCAGTGGCAATTTCGTCATTTGTCGCGACGGTGTCCGAATGAGTCGAAATTTGGTAGGTTGATTGGAAACTGCCCAAGAGATTGGAGTCCGGTCACATACTCGCGATCACGAGATTTTAGCCAAATTCCTTCGTTTAGGCCTCCGAATAATTAATTTCCGTATTAATTATGTCAGGCTGAAGAAGTGTTGGATAGAAAATTAACAATGCAGAACCGCATCAGGGGCAATTTTGTTATTTGTCGCGACGATGTCGTAATGGGCCGGAATTTGTTAGGTTGATTGGAAATGGCCCCAGAAATTGGACTCAGGGCACAGATCCGGGATCACAAGATTTTAGCTAAATTCCTTCATTTAGGCCTCCGAATAATTAATTTCCGTATTAATTATATCAGGTTGAAGAAGTGTGGGACAAAAAATTAACAACGCAAAACTGCACCAGAAGAAATTTTATCATTTACCGCGACGGAGTCGGAATGAGCCAAAATTTGGCAGGTTGATAGGAAACGGCTCTAGAAATTGGACTCAGGGCACAGACCTGGGATCACGGGATTTTAGCTAAATTCCTTTCTTTAGGCCTCTGAATAATTAATTTTCGTATTAATTATGTCAGGTTGAAGAAGTGTTGGACAGAAAATTAACAGAGACAAATTGTCCCATGGGAAATTTCGTCATTTGTCGCGACAGTGTTGGAATGGGACAAAATTTGGTAGGTTGATTGGGAACGGCCCCAGAAATTGGACTCGGGGCACAGACCCAGGATCACGGGATTTTATCCAAATTTCGTCGTTTAGGCCTTCGAATAATTAATTTCCGTATTAATTATGTCAGGTTGAAGAAGTGTTGGACAGAAAATTAAAAAAGAAAAACGGCACCTAGGGCACTGCACCTAGGGCAATTTTGTCATTTGTCGTGACGGTGTCGGAATTGCCTGAAATTTGGCAGGTTGATTGGAAACGGCCCCAGAAATTGGACTCGAGGCACAGACCCGGGATCACGGGATTTTAACCAAATTTCTTCATTTAGGCCTCCGAATAATTAATTTCTGTGGTAATTATGTCAGGTTGAAGATGTGTTGGACAGAAAATTAACAACGCAAAATCGAACCAGGGCCAATTTTGTCATTTGTCGTGACATTGTCGGAATGGGCTGAAATTTGGCAGGTTGATTGGAAACGGCCCCAGAAATTGGACTCGGGGTATAGACCCGGGATCACGAGATTTTAGCCAAATTCCTTCATTTAGGCCTCCGAATAATTAATTTCTATTTTAATTAGTTAGGTTGAAGAAGTGTTAGATAAAAAATTAACAAAGAAAAATAGCACTAGAGGCAATTTCGTCGTTTGTCGCGACGGTGTCGAAATGGGCCGAAATTTGGCAGGTTGATTGGAAACGGCTCGAGAAATTGGAGTCGGGAAAAATACCCTAGATCACAGGATTTTAGCCAAATTCCATCGTTTCGGGCTCCGAATAATTAATTTCCGTATTAATTATGTCAGGTTGAAGAAGTGTTAGACAGAAAATTAACAAAGAAAAACCGCACCGGGGGAAATTTCGTCATTTGTCGCGAAGATGTCGGAATGGGCCGAAATTTGGCATGTTGATTGGAAACGGCCCCAGAAATTTTACTCGGGGCATAGACTTGGGATTGAGGGAATTTAGCCAAATTCTTTCGTTTAGGCCTCTGAATAATTAATTTTCGTACTAAATATGTCAGGTTGAATATGTGTTGGAAAAAAAATTAACAACTCAAAACCGTACAAAGGGCAATTTCGTCATTTGTCGCGACAGTGTCGGAATGGGCCGAAATTTTGCAGGTTGATTGGAAACGGCCCTAGAAATTGGACTCGGGGCACAGACACGAGATCATGGGATTTTAGTCAAATTCCTTCGTTTAGTCTTCTGAATAATTAATTTCCACATTCATTATGTCACGTATTAATTATGTCAGGTTGAAGATGTGTTGGACAGAAAATTAATAAAGAAAAACCGCATCAGGGGTAATTTCGACATTGGTCGCGATGATGTTGGAATGGGCCGAAATTTGGCAGGTTGATTGGAAACGGTGCGAGAAATTGGACATGAGGCACGTACCCGGGATCACGGGATTTTAGCCAAATTCCTTCGTCTAGGCCTCTGAATAATTAATTTCCATTTTAATTATGTCCGGCTGAAGAAGTGTTGGACAAAAAATTATCAAAGAAAAACCGCACAAGGGGCAATTTTGTTATTTGTCGCGATGGCGTCGGAATGGGCCGAAATTTGGTAGGTTGATTCGAACAGCCCCAGAAATTTGACTCGGGGCACAGACCCAAGATCACGGGATTTTAGCCACATTCCTTCGCTTAGGCCTCTGAATAATTAATTTTCGTATTAATTATGTTAGGTTGAAGAAGTGTTGGACTGAAAATTAAGAACGGAAAATCGCACCAAGGATAATTTTGTCATTTGTCGCGACTGTGTCGGAACGGGCCGAAATTTGGCTGGCTGATTGGAAACGGCCCCAGAAATTGGAGTCGGGGCACAGACTCGGGATAACGTGATTTTAGCCAAATTTCTTCGTTTAGGCCTCTGAATAATTAATTTTCGTATTAATTACGTCAGGTTGAAGAAGTGTTGGATAGAAAATTAAAAAAGAAAAATCGCACTTGGGGCAATTTTGTAATTTGTCGCTACGGTGTCGAAAAGGGCCAAAATTTGGAAGGTTGATTGGAAACGGCCAGACCCGGGAACATGGGATTTTAGTCAAATTCCATTGTTTAGGCCTCTGAATAATTAATTTTCGTATTAATTATATTAGGATGACGAAGTGTTGGACATAAATTTAACAACGCAAAATCGCACCAGAGGCAATTTCGTCATTTGTCGCGACGGTGTCGAAATGGGTCGAAATTTGACAGGTTGATTGGAAACGGCCACCAAAATTGGACTCTGAGCATAGACCCGGGATCACGGGATTTTAGCCAAATTCCTTCTAGTAGGCCTCAAAAATAATTAATTTTCGTATTAATTATGTCATGTTGAAGATGTGTTGGACCGAAAATTAACAACGTAAAACTGCACCGGGGGCAATTTCGTCATTTGTCGCGACGGTGTCGGAATGGGCCGAAATTTGGTAGGTTGATTGGAAACGGCCGTAGAAATTGGACTCGGGGCACAGACCCAGGATCACTTGATTTTAGCCAAATTCCTTCGTTTAGGCCTCGGAATAATTAATTTTCGTATTAATTATGTCAGAGTGAAGAAGTGTTGGATAGAAAATTAACAAAGAAAAACCGCACCAGGGGCAATTTTGTCATTTGTCGCGACGGTGTCGGAATGGGCCGAAATTTGGTAGGTTGATTGGAAACGGCCGTAGAAATTGGACTCGGGGCACAGACCCAGGATCACTTGATTTTAGCCAAATTCCTTCGTTTAGGCCTCGGAATAATTAATTTTCGTATTAATTATGTCAGAGTGAAGAAGTGTTGGATAGAAAATTAACAAAGAAAAACCGCACCAGGGGCAATTTTGTCATTTGTCGCGACGGTGTCGGAATGGGCCGAAATTTGGTAGGTTGATTGGAAACGGCCGTAGAAATTGGACTCGGGGCACAGACCCAGGATCACTTGATTTTAGCCAAATTCCTTCGTTTAGGCCTCGGAATAATTAATTTTCGTATTAATTATGTCAGAGTGAAGAAGTGTTGGATAGAAAATTAACAAAGAAAAACCGCACCAGGGGCAATTTTGTCATTTGTCGCGACGGTGTCGGAATGGGCCGAAATTTGGTAGGTTGATTGGAAACGGCCGTAGAAATTGGACTCGGGGCACAGACCCAGGATCACTTGATTTTAGCCAAATTCCTTCGTTTAGGCCTCGGAATAATTAATTTTCGTATTAATTATGTCAGAGTGAAGAAGTGTTGGATAGAAAATTAACAAAGAAAAACCGCACCAGGGGCAATTTTGTCATTTGTCGCGACGGTGTCGGAATGGGCCGAAATTTGGTAGGTTGATTGGAAACGGCCGTAGAAATTGGACTCGGGGCACAGACCCAGGATCACTTGATTTTAGCCAAATTCCTTCGTTTAGGCCTCGGAATAATTAATTTTCGTATTAATTATGTCAGAGTGAAGAAGTGTTGGATAGAAAATTAACAAAGAAAAACCGCACCAGGGGCAATTTTGTCATTTGTCGCGACGGTGTCGGAATGGGCCGAAATTTGGTAGGTTGATTGGAAACGGCCGTAGAAATTGGACTCGGGGCACAGACCCAGGATCACTTGATTTTAGCCAAATTCCTTCGTTTAGGCCTCGGAATAATTAATTTTCGTATTAATTATGTCAGAGTGAAGAAGTGTTGGATAGAAAATTAACAAAGAAAAACCGCACCAGGGGCAATTTTGTCATTTGTCGCGACGGTGTCGGAATGGGCCGAAATTTGGTAGGTTGATTGGAAACGGACCCAGGAATTGGAGTCGGGGCACAGATTGGGATCACGGGATTTTAGCCAAATTCCTTTGTTTAGGCCTCTGAATAATTAATTTCCGTATTAATTATGTTAGGTTGAAGTGTTGGACATAAAATTAACAACGCAAAACCGCACCTGGGGCAATTTTGTCATTTGTCGCGACGGTGTCGGAATGGTCTGAAATTTGGCGGGTTGATTTGGAAACGGTCCCAGAAATTAGACTCGGGGCACAGACCTGGGATCACGGGATTTTAGCCAAATTCCTTCGTTTAGGCCTCCGAGTAATTAATTTTCGTATTAATTAAGTCAATTTGAAGAAGTGTTGGACTGAAAATTAACAATGCAAAACCGCACCAGGGGCAATTTTGTAATTTGTTGTGACGGTGTCGAAGTGGGCCAAATTTTGGCAGGTTGAGAAATTGGAGTCGGGGGCACAGACTCGGGATCATGGGATTTTAGCCAAATTCCTTCATTTAGGCCTCCGAATAATTAATTTTCGTATTAATTATGCCAGGTTGAACAAGTGTTGGACAAAAATTAACAAAGACAAACCGCACCAGTGGAAATTTCGTCATTTGTCGACACGGTGTCGGAATGGGCCAAAATTTGGCAGGTTGATTGGAAACGGCCCGAGAAATTGGAGTCAGGGCACACACCCGGGATCACGGGATTTTAGCCAAATTCCTTCTTTTAGGCCACCGAATAATTAATTTCTGTATTAATTATGTCAGGTTGAAGAAGTGTTGGACAGAAAATTAATAATGCAAAATCGCATCAGGGGCAATTTTGTCATTTGTCGCGGCGGTGTCGGAATGGGCCGAAATTTGGTAGGTTGATTGGAAACGGCCCTAGAAATTGGACTCGTGGCACAGACCCGAGATCACAGGATTTTAGCCAAATTCCTTCTTTTAGGCCTCCGAATAATAAGTTTCCGTATTAATTATGTCAGAGTGAAGAAGTGTTCGACAGAAAGTTAACAAAGAAAAATCGCACCGGGGGCAATTTTATCATTTGTCGCAACGTTGTAGGAATGGGCCTAAATTTGGCAAGTTGATTGGAAATGGCCCCGAAAATTGGACTCGGGTCAAAGACCCGGGTTCACGGGATTTCAGCCGAATTCCTTCATTTTAGCCTCCGAATAATTAATTTCTGTGTTAATTATGTCAGGTTGAAGAAGTGTTGGACTAAAGATTAACAACGCAAAACCGCACCTGGGGCAATTTTGTCATTTTTCGCGACGGTATCGAAATGGGCCGAAATTCGGCAGGTTGATTGGAAACGGCCCAAGGAATTCGACTCGGGGCACAGACCTAGGATCACAGGATTTTAGCCAAATTCATTTGTTTAGGCCACTGAATAATTAATTTCCGTATTAACTATGTCAGGTTGAAGAGGTGTTGGACATAAAATTAACAACGCAAAATCGCACCGGGGGCAATTTCGTCATTTGTCACGACGGTGTCGGAATGTGCTGAAATTTAGCAGGTTGATTGGAAACGGTCCCAAAATTTGGACTCGGGTCATAGACTCGGGATCATGGGATTTCAGCCAAATTCCTTCTATTACGCCTCCGAATAATTAATTTTCGTATTAATTATGTCAGGTTGAAGACGTGTTGGACTGAAAATTAACAAGGCAAAACCGCACCAGGAGCATTTTTGTCATTTGTCACGACGTTGTTGAAATGGGCCGAAATTTGGCATGTTGATAGGAAACGGCTCTAGAAATTGGACTCAGGGCACAGACCCGGGATCACGGGATTTTAGCCTAATTCCTTCTTTTAGGCCACCGAATAATTTATTTCCGTATTAATTATGTCAGGTTGAAGAAGTGTTGGACAGAAAATTAACAACCCAAAATCGCATCAGGGGCAATTTTGTCATTTTTCGCGATGGTGTCGGAATGGGCCGAAATTTGGTAGGTTGATTAGAAACGGCCCTAGAAATTGTACTCGTGGCAAAGACCCGGGATCACGGGATTTTAGCCAAATTCCTTCGTTTAGGCCTCTGTATAATTAATTTCCGTATTAATTATGTCAGAGTGAAGAAGTGTTCGACAGAAAATTAACAAAGAAAAACTGCACCAGGAGCAATTTTGTCATTTGTCGTGACGTTGTCGGAATGGGCCGAAATTTGGAAGGTTGATTGGAAACGGCCCCAGGAATTGAAGTCGGGGCACAGACTTGGGATCACAGGATTTTAGCCAAATTCCTTTGTTTAGGCCTCTGAATAATTATTTTCCGTATTAATTATGTCAGGTTGAAGAAGTGTTGGACATAAAATTAACAACGCAAAACCGCATCGGGGGCAATTTTGTCATTTGCCGCGACGTTGACGGAATGGGCTGAAATTTGGCAGGTTGATTGGAAACGGTCCCAGAAATTGGACTCGGGGCATAGACCCGGGATCACGGGATTTTAGCCAAATTCCTGCGTTTAGGCCTCCGAATAATTAATTTTTGTACTAATTATGTCAGGTTGAAGAAGTGTTGGACAAAAAATTAACAAAGAAAAACCGCACCGGGGGAAATTTCATCATTTGTCGCGACGGTGTCGAAATGAGTAGAAATTTGGCAGGTTGATTTGAAACGGCCCCAGAAATTGGACTCGGGGCATAGACCCGGGATCACGGGATTTTAGCCAAATTCCTTTTATTAGGCCCTCGAATAATTAATTTCCGTATTAATTATGCCAGGTTGAAGATGTGTTGGACAGAAAATTAACAACGTAAAAACTGCACCAGGGGCAATTTCGTCATTTGTCGCGACAGTGTCGGAATGGGCCAAAATTTGGCAGTCGATTGAAAACGGCCACAGAAATTTGACTCGGGGCACAGACCCGGGATCACGGGATTTTAGTCAAATTCTTTCGTTTAGGCCTCTGAATAATTAATTTCTGTATTAATTATGTCTGGTTAAAGATGTGTTGGACAGAAAATTAACAAAGAAAAACCGCACTAGGGGCAATTTCATCATTCGTCGCGACGGTGTCAGAATGGGCCGAAATTTGGCAGGTTGATTGGAAACGGCCCAAGAAATTGGACTCGGGGCACATACTCATGATCACGAGATTTTAGAGAAATTCCTTCGTTTAGGCCTACGAATAATCAATTTCCGTATTAATTATGTCAGGCTGAAGAAGTGTTGGATAGAAAATTAACAAAGAAAAACCGCACCAGGGGCAATTTTTTCATTTGTCGCGACGATGTCGGAATGGTCCGAAATTTAACAGGTTGATTGGAAACAGCCCCAGAAATTGGACTCGGGGCATAAACCCGAGATCACGAGATTTTAGCAAAATTCATTCTATTAGGCCTCCGAATAATTAATTTTCGTATTAATTATGCCAGGTTGAAGATGTGTTGGGCAAAAAATTAACAACGCAAAATCGAACCAGGGGCAATTTCGTCATTTGTCGCAACAGTGTCGGAAAGGGCTGAGATTTGGCAGGTTGATTAGAAACAGCCCCAGAAATTGGACTCGGGGCACAGACCCGGGATCACGAGATTTTAGTCAAATTCCTTCGTTTAGACCTCTGAATAATTAATTTTCGTATTAATTATGTTAGGTTGAAGATGTGTTGGACAGAAAATTAACAAAGAAAAATTGCACCAGGGGCAATTTCGTCATTTGTCGCGACGGTGTCAGAATGGGCCGAAATTTGGCAAGTTGATTGGAAACGGCCCGAGAAATTGGACTCAGGGCACAGCCCCGGGATCACGAGATTTGAGCCAAATTCCTTCGTTTAGGCCAACGAATAATTAATTTCCGTATTAATTATGTCAGGCTGAAAAAGTGTTGGACAGAAAATTAACAAAGAAAAACCGCTCCAGGGGCAATTTTTTCATTTGTCGTGATGGTGTCGGAATGGTCCGAAATTTGGCAGGTTGATTGGAAACGGGCCCAGAAATTGGAATCGGGGCACAAACTCGGGATCACGAGATTTTAGCCAAATTCTTTCGCTTAGGCCTCCGAATAATTAATTTCTGTATTAATTAAGTCAGGTTGAAGAAGTGTCGGACAGAAAATCAACAAAGACAAACTGCACCAGGGGAAATTTCGTCATTTGTCGCGACGGTGTCGGAATGGGCTGAAATTTGGTAGGTTGATTGGAAATGGCCCGAGATATTGGAGTTGGGGCACGAACCCTGGATCACGGGATTTTAGCCAAATTCCATCGTTTAGGCCACCGAATAATTAATTTTCGTATTAATTTTATCAGGTTGAAGAAGTGATGGACAGAAAATTAACAACGCCAAAATCGCACCAGGGGTAATTTTGTCATTTTTCGCGACGTTGTCGGAATGGGCCGAAATTCGGCAGGTTGATTGGAAACGGCCCCGAAAATTGGAGTCGAGGCACAGACCCGAGATCACGGGATTTTAGCCCAATTCCTTCGTTTAGGCCTACGAATAATTAATTTTCGAATTAATTATGTGAGGTTGAAGAAGTGTTGGACACAAAATTAACAACGACAAACCACACCAGGGGAAATTTCGTCATTTGTCGCGACGGTGTCGGAATGGGCCGAAATTTGGCAGGTTGATTGGAAAGGGCCCAAGAAATTGGAGTCGGGGTACATACCCAGGATCATGGGATTTGAGCCTAATTCCTTCATTTAGGCCTCCGAATGTTTAATTTTTGTATTAATTATGTCAGGTTGATGAAGTATTGGAAAGAAAATTAATAGAGATAAACTGCACCAGGGGAGATTTCTCATTTGTCACGACGTTGACAGAATGGGTCGAAATTTGGCAGGTTGATTGGAAACGGCCCCAGAAATTGGACTCCGGGCACAGACCTAGGATCACGGGATTTTAACCAAATTCCTTCGTTTGGGCCTCCGAATAATTAATTTCCGTATTAATTATGTCAGGTTGAAGAAGTGTTGGACAGAAAATTAACAAAGAAAAACCGCACCAGGGGCAATTTCATCATTTATCGCGACGGTGTCGAAATGGGTCGAAATTCGACAGGTTGATTGGAAATGGCCACAGAAAATGGACTTGGGACACAGGCCCGGGATCTCGAGATTTTAGCCAAATTCCTTCGTATAGGCCTCCGAATAATTAATTCCCGTATTAATTATGTCAGGATGTCAAGCTGAAGAAGTGTTGGACAGAAAATTAATAAAGAAAAATCATACCTGGGGCAATTTTGTCATTTGTCACGACGGTGTCGAACTGGGCCGAAATTTGGGAGGTTGATTGGAAACGGCCCCAGAATTGGAGTCAGGGCACATACCCGGGATCATGGGATTTTAGCCAAATTCCTTCATTTAGGGTTCTAAATAATTAATTTCCATATTAATTATGTCATGTTGAAGAAGTGTTGGATATAAAATTAACAACGCAAAGCCGCACCAGGGGCAATTTCGTCATTTGTCGCAACGGTGTCAGAATGGGCCGAAATCTGGTAGGTTGATTGGAAACGGCCCCAGAAATTGGACTTGAGGCACAGACCCGGGATCACGGGATTTTAGCCAAATTCCTTCTATTAGGCCTCCGAATAATTTATTTCCGTATTAATTATGTCAGGTTGACGATGTGTTGGACAGAAAATTAACAATGCAAATTCGCACCAGGGGCAATTTCGTGAATTGTCCTACGGTGTCGGAATTGGCCGAAATTTGGAAACGACCACAGAAATTGGACTCGGGGTACAGACCCGAGATCACGGGATTTTAGCCAAATTCCTTTGTTTAGGCCTCCGAATAATTAATTTTCGTATTGATTATGTTAGGTTGAAAAAGTGTTGGACAAAAAATTAAAAAAGAAAAACCGCACCAGGGGCAAATTCGTCATTTGCCGTTACGGTGTCGGAATGGGCCGAAATTTGGCAGGTTGATTTGAAATGGCCCCAGAAATTGGATTCGGGGCACAGACCCAGGATCACGGGATTTTAGCCAAATTCCATAATATAGGCCTCCGAATAATTAATTTTCGTATTAATTATGTCAGGTTGAAGAAGTGCTGGACAGAAAATTAACAATGCCAAAATCGCACCGGGGGCAATTTTATCGTTCGTCGCCACGGTGTCGGAATGGGCTGAAATTTGGCAGGTTGATTGGAAACGGTCCCAGAAATTGGACTCGGGGCACAGACCCAAGATCACGGGATTTTAGCCAAATTAGGTTGAAGATGTGTTGGACAGAAAATTAACAATGCAAAACCGCACTAAGGACAATTTCGTCATTTGTCGAGACAGTGTCGGAATGGGTTGAAATTTGGCAGGTTGATTGGAAACGGCCCCAGAAATTAGACTAGGGGCATAGACCCGGGCTCACGGGATTTTAGCAAAATTCCTGCGTTTAGGCCTCCGATTAATTAATTTAGGTATTAATTATTTCAGGTTGAAGAAGTGTTGGATAGAAAATTAACAAAGAAAAACCGCACCAGGGGCAATTTCGTCATTTGTCACGACGGTGTCGAAATGGGCCGAAATTTTTGAATGGAAACGGCCCCAGAAATTGGACTCGGGGCATAGACCAGGGATCACGAAATTTTAGTCAAATTCCTTCGTTTAGGCCTCTGAATAATTAATTTCCATAATAATTATGTCAGGTTGATGATGTGTTGGACAGAAAATTGAAAAAGAAAAACCGCACTAAGGGCAATTTCCTCATTCGTCACGACGGTGTTGGAATTGGCCGAAATTTGGCAGGTTGATTGGAAACGGCTCGAGAAATTGGACTCGGGGAACATACCCGGGATCACGGTATTTTGGCGAAATTCCTTCGTCTAGGCCTCCGAATAATTAATTTCCGTATTAATTATGTCAGGCTGAAGAAGTTTTGGACAAAAAATTTCAAAGAAAAATCGCACCAGGGGCAATTTTGTCATTTGTCGTGACGGTGTCGAAATGGGCAGAAATTTGGACTCGGTTGATTGGAACGGCCCTAGAAATTGGACTCGGGATCACGGGATTTTAACCAAATTCCTTTGCTTATGCCTGCGAATAATTAATTTTCATATTAATTATGTCAGGTTGAAGAAGTGTTGGACCGAAAATTAACAACGCAAAATCGAACTAGGGGCAATTTTGTCATTTGTCGCGACGGTGTCAGAATGGATCGAAATTCGACAGGTCGATTGGAAACAACCCCAGAAATTGGAGTCGAGGCATAGACCCGAGATCACAAGATTTTAGCCAAATTCCTTCGTTTAGGCCTACGCTTAATTAATTTTCGTATTAATTATGTGAGGTTGAAGAAGTGTTGGACAGAAAATTAACAAAGACAAACCGTACTAGGAGAAATTTCGTCATTTGTTGCGACGGTGTCGAAATGGGCTGAAATTTAGCAGGTTGATTGGAAACGGCCCTAGAAATTGGAGTTCGGGTACATACCCAGGATCACGGGATTTTAGCCTAATTCCTTCGTTTAGGCCTTCGAATAATTAATTTCCGTATTAATTATGTCTGGTTGAAGAAGTGTTGGACTGAAAATTAGCAAAGAAAATCGCACGAGGGGCAATTTCGTCATTTGTCGCGACGGTGTCGGAATGGGCCGAAATTTGGCAGGTCGATTGGAAACGACCCCAGAAATTGGACTCGGGGCACAGACCCGGGATCACGGGATTTTAGCCAAATTCCTTCTTATAGTCCTCCGAATAATTAATTTCTGTATTAATTATGTTAAGCTGAAGAAGTGTTGGACAAAAAATTAACAAAGAAAAACAACACCTGGGGCAATTTCGTTATTTGTTGCGAGGTGTCGAAATGGGCCAAAATTTGGAAGGTTGATTGGAAATGGCCCCAGAAATTGGAGTCGGGGCTCAGACCTGAGATCTCGGGATTTTAGCCAAATTCCTTCCTTTAGGCCTCGGAATAATTAATTTTCGTACTAAGTATGCCAGGTTGAAGAAGTGTTGGACATAGAATTAACAACGCAAAACCACACCGGGGGTTATTTTGTCATTTGTCGCCACGGTGTCGGAATGGGCAGAAATTTGACAGGTTGATTGGAAACGGTCCCAGAAATTGGACTCGGGGTGCAGACTCGGGATCACAGGATTTTAGCCAAATTCTTCTATTAGGCCTCCGAATAATTAATTTCCGAAATAATTATGTCAAGTTGAAGATGTGTTGGACAGAAAATTAACAACGCAAAACCGCACTAGGGGTAATTTCGTCATTTGTCGCGACAGTGGCGGAATGGGCCAAAATTTGGCAGGTTGATTGGAAACGGCCCCAGAAATTGGACTCGGGGCACAGACCCGGGATCACGAGATTTTAGTCAAATTCCTTCGTTTAGGCCTCTGAATAATTAATTTCCGCATTAATTATGTCAGGTTGAAGATGTGTTGGACAGAAAATTAACAAAGAAAAACCGCACTCGGGACAATTTCGTCATTTGTCGCGACGTTGTCGGAATGGGCCGAAATTTGGCAGGTTGATTGGAAACGGCCCGAGAAATTGGACTCGGTGCACATACCCGGGATCACGAGATTTTGGCAAAATTCCTTCATTTAGGCCTCCGAATAATTAATTTCAGTATTAATTATGTCAAGCTGAAGAAGTGTTGGACAGAAAATTAACAAAGAAAAAGCGCATCGGGGGTAATTTTGTCATTTGTCGCGACGGTGTCGAAATGGGCCGAAATGTGGCAGGTTGATTAGAAACGGCCCCATAAATTGGACTCGAGGCACAGACCCGGGATCACGGGATTTTAGCCAAATTCCTTCTATTAGGCGTTCGAATAATTAATTTCTTTATTAAATATGCCAGATTGAAGATGTGTTGGACTGAAAATTAACAACGTAAAAACCGCACCAGAGGCAATTTCGTCATTTATCTCAGCAGTGTCGAAATGGGCCAAAATTTGGCAGGTCGATTGAAAACAACACCAAAAGGTGGACTCGAGGCACAGACCCGGGATCACGGGATTTTAGTCAAATTCCTTCGTTTAGGCCCCTGAATAATTAATTTTCGTATTAATTATGTCAGGTTGAAGATGTGTTGGACAGAAAATTAACAAAGAAAAACTGCACCAGGGGTAATTTCGTCATTTATCGCGACTGTGTCAGAATGGGCTGAAATTTGGCGGGTTGATTGGAAACAGCCTGAGAAATTGGACTCAGGGCACATACCCGTGATCATGAGATTTTAGCCAAATTCCTTCGTTTAGGCCTACGAATAATTAATTTTCGTATTAATTATGTCAGGCTGAAGAGGTGTTGGACAGAAAATTAACAAAGGAAAACCGCACTAGGGGCAATTTTTTCATTTGTCGCTACGGTGTCGGAATGGTCCGAAATTCGGCAGGTTGATTGGAAACGGCCCAGAAATTAGACTCGGGGCATAGATCAGGATCACGAGATTTTAGCCAAATTCCTGCGTTTAGGCCTCCGATTAATTATTTTCCGTATTAATTATGTCAGGTTGAAGAAGTGTTGGACAGAAAATTAAAAAAAGAAAAATCGCACAAGGGGCAATTTCGTCATTTGTCGCGACGGTGTCGAAATGGGCCAAAATTTGGCAGGTTGATTGGAAACTGCCCCAAAAATTGGACTCTGGGCACAGACCCGGGATCACGAGATTTTAGGCAAATTCATTCTATTAGGTCTCCGAATAATTAATTTTCGAATTAATTATGCCAGGTTGAAGATGTCTTGGGCAAAAATTTAACAACGCAAAACCGCACCAGGGGCAATTTCATCATTTGCCGCTACAGTGTCGAAATGGGCCGAAATTTGGCAGGTTGATTGGAAACGGCCCTAGAAATTGGACTCGGGTACAGACCCGGGATCCCGGGATTTTAGTCAAATTCCTTCGTTTAGACCTCTGAATAATTAATTTCATTCTTAATCATGTGGGGTTAAAGAAGTGTTGGACAGAAAATTAACGAAGACAAACCGCACCAGGAGAAATTTCGTCATTTGCCGCGACGATGTCAGAATGGGCTGAAATTTGGCAGGTTGATTGGAAATGGCCTAAGAAATTGGAGTCGAGGTACATATGTAGGATCACGTTTAGGCCTCCGAATAATTAATTTTCGTATTAATTATGTTAGGTTGAAGAAGTGTTGGACAGAAAATTAGCAAAGAAAATCGCACCTGGGGAAATTTCGTCATTTGTCGTGACGGTGTCGGAATGGGCCGAAATTTGGCAGGTTGATTGGAAACGGCCCGAGAAATTGGACTCGGGGAACATACTCGGGATCACGGTATTTTTGCCAAATTCATTCGTCTAGGCCTCCGAATAATTAATTTTCGTATTAATTATGTCAGGTTGAAGAAGTTTTGGACAGAAAATTTCAAAGAAAAATCGCACCAGGGGCAATTTTGTCATTTGTCACGACGGTGTCGAATTTGGCCGAAATTTGGTAGGTTGATAGGAACGGCCCCAAAAATTGGACTCGGGGCACAGACTCGGATCACGGGATTTTAGGACGGTGTCGGAATGGGCCGAAATTTAGCAGGTTAGGTTGAAGAAGTGTTGGACTGAAAATTAACAACGCAAAACTGCACCGGGGGCAATTTTGTCATTTGTTGTGACGGTGTCTAAATGGGTCGAAATTTGGCAGGTTGATTGGAAATGGCCCCAGAAATTGGACTCGGGGCCCAAACCTGGGATCACAGGATTTTAGCCTAATTCCTTCGTTTAGGCCTCCGAATAATTAATTTCTGTATTAATTATGTCAGGTTGAAGAAGTGTTGGACTGAAAATTAACAACGCAAAACTGCACCGGGGGCAATTTTGTCATTTGTTGTGACGGTGTCTAAATGGGTCGAAATTTGGCAGGTTGATTGGAAATGGCCCCAGAAATTGGACTCGGGGCCCAAACCTGGGATCACAGGATTTTAGCCTAATTCCTTCGTTTAGGCCTCCGAATAATTAATTTCTGTATTAATTATGTCAGGTTGAAGAAGTGTTGGACTGAAAATTAACAACGCAAAACTGCACCGGGGGCAATTTTGTCATTTGTTGTGACGGTGTCTAAATGGGTCGAAATTTGGCAGGTTGATTGGAAATGGCCCCAGAAATTGGACTCGGGGCCCAAACCTGGGATCACAGGATTTTAGCCTAATTCCTTCGTTTAGGCCTCCGAATAATTAATTTCTGTATTAATTATGTCAGGTTGAAGAAGTGTTGGACTGAAAATTAACAACGCAAAACTGCACCGGGGGCAATTTTGTCATTTGTTGTGACGGTGTCTAAATGGGTCGAAATTTGGCAGGTTGATTGGAAATGGCCCCAGAAATTGGACTCGGGGCCCAAACCTGGGATCACAGGATTTTAGCCTAATTCCTTCGTTTAGGCCTCCGAATAATTAATTTCTGTATTAATTATGTCAGGTTGAAGAAGTGTTGGACTGAAAATTAACAACGCAAAACTGCACCGGGGGCAATTTTGTCATTTGTTGTGACGGTGTCTAAATGGGTCGAAATTTGGCAGGTTGATTGGAAATGGCCCCAGAAATTGGACTCGGGGCCCAAACCTGGGATCACAGGATTTTAGCCTAATTCCTTCGTTTAGGCCTCCGAATAATTAATTTCTGTATTAATTATGTCAGGTTGAAGAAGTGTTGGACTGAAAATTAACAACGCAAAACTGCACCGGGGGCAATTTTGTCATTTGTTGTGACGGTGTCTAAATGGGTCGAAATTTGGCAGGTTGATTGGAAATGGCCCCAGAAATTGGACTCGGGGCCCAAACCTGGGATCACAGGATTTTAGCCTAATTCCTTCGTTTAGGCCTCCGAATAATTAATTTCTGTATTAATTATGTCAGGTTGAAGAAGTGTTGGACTGAAAATTAACAACGCAAAACTGCACCGGGGGCAATTTTGTCATTTGTTGTGACGGTGTCTAAATGGGTCGAAATTTGGCAGGTTGATTGGAAATGGCCCCAGAAATTGGACTCGGGGCCCAAACCTGGGATCACAGGATTTTAGCCTAATTCCTTCGTTTAGGCCTCCGAATAATTAATTTCTGTATTAATTATGTCAGGTTGAAGAAGTGTTGGACTGAAAATTAACAACGCAAAACTGCACCGGGGGCAATTTTGTCATTTGTTGTGACGGTGTCTAAATGGGTCGAAATTTGGCAGGTTGATTGGAAATGGCCCCAGAAATTGGACTCGGGGCCCAAACCTGGGATCACAGGATTTTAGCCTAATTCCTTCGTTTAGGCCTCCGAATAATTAATTTCTGTATTAATTATGTCAGGTTGAAGAAGTGTTGGACTGAAAATTAACAACGCAAAACTGCACCGGGGGCAATTTTGTCATTTGTTGTGACGGTGTCTAAATGGGTCGAAATTTGGCAGGTTGATTGGAAATGGCCCCAGAAATTGGACTCGGGGCCCAAACCTGGGATCACAGGATTTTAGCCTAATTCCTTCGTTTAGGCCTCCGAATAATTAATTTCTGTATTAATTATGTCAGGTTGAAGAAGTGTTGGACTGAAAATTAACAACGCAAAACTGCACCGGGGGCAATTTTGTCATTTGTCGCGACGGTGTCGGAATGGGCCGAAATTTAGCAGGTTGATTGGAAACGGCCCGAGAAATTGGACTCGGGGAACATACCTGGGATCACGGTATTTTAGCCAAATTCATTCGTTCAGGCCTCCGAATAATTAATTTTTGTATTAATTATGTGAGGCTGAAGAAGTTTTGGACAGAAAATTTCAAAGAAAAATCGCACCGGGGGCAATTTTGTCATTTGTCACGACGGTGTCGAATTGGGCCGAAATTTGGTAGGTTGATTGGAACGGCCCCAGAAATTGGACTCGGGGCACAGACTCGAGATCACGGGATTTTAGCTAAATTCCTTTGCTTATGCCTCCGAATAATTAATTTTCGTATTAATTATGTCGGGTTGAAGAAGTGTTGGACTGAAACTTAACAACACAAAACCGCACTAGGGGCAATTTTATCATTTGTCACGACGGTGTCAGAATGGATCGAAATTTCGTAGGTTGATTGGAAATGGCCCCAGAAATTGGAGTCAAGGCACAGACCCGGGATCACAGGATTTTAGCCAAATTCCTTCGTTTAGGCCTACGAATAATTAATTTTTGTATCAATTATGTGAGGCTGAAGAAGTGTTGGACAGAAAATTAACAAAGACAAACCGCACCAGGGGAAATTTCGTCATTTGTCGGGATGATGTCGGAATGGGTCGAAATTTGGCAGGTTGATTGGAAATGGCCCGAGAAATTGGAGTCGGGGTACATACCCAGGATCACAGGATTTTAGCCTAATTCCTTCTTTTAGGCCTCCGATTAATTAATTTCCGTATTAATTATGTCAAGCTGAAGAAGTGTTGGACAGAAAATTAACAATGCAAAACCGCACCAGGGGCAATTTCGTCATTTGTCGCGACGGTGTCAGAATGGGCCGAAATTTGGTAGGTTGATTGAAAACAGCCCAGAAATTAGACTCGGGGCATAGACCCGGGATTTTAGCCAAATTCCTGCGTTTAGGCCTCCGATTAATTAATTTCCGTATTAATTATGTCAAGCTGAAGAAGTGTTGGACAGAAAATTAACAATGCAAAACCGCACCAGGGGCAATTTCGTCATTTGTCGCGACGGTGTCAGAATGGGCCGAAATTTGGTAGGTTGATTGGAAATGGCCCGAGAAATTGGAGTCGGGGCACAGACCCGGGATCTCGGGATTTTAGCCAAATTCCTTCTTATAGGCCTCCGAATAATTAATTTCTGTATTAATTATGTCAAGCTGAAGATGTGTTGGACAGAAAATTAACAATGCAAAACCGCACCAGGGGCAATTTCGTCATTTGTTGCGACGGTGTCGGAATGGACCGAAATTTGGTAGGTTGATTGAAAACAGCCCAGAAATTAGACTCGGGGCATAGACCCGGGATTTTAGCCAAATTCCTGCGTTTAGGCCTCCGATTAATTAATTTTCGTATTAATTATGTCAGGTTGAAATAGTGTTGGACAGAAAATTAACAAAGAAAAATCGCACCAGGGGCAATTTCGACATTTGTCGCGACGGTGTCGACATGGGCCGAAATTTGGTAGATTGATTGGAAACGGCCCTTGAAATTGGACTCGGGGCACGGACCCGGGATCACGAGATTTTAGCCAAATTCATTCTATTAGGCCTCTGAATAATTAATTTTCGTATTAATTTTGCCAGGTTGAAGATGTGTTGGGCGGAAAATTAACAACGCAAAACCACACCAGGGGCAATTTCGTCATTTGTCGCGACAGTGGCGGAATGGGCCGAAATTTAGCAGGTTGATTGGAAATGGCCCCAGAAATTGGACTCGGTGCACAGACCCGGGATCACGAGATTTTAGTCAAATTCCTTCGTTTAGGTCTCTGAATAATTAATTTCTGCATTAATTATGTCAGGTTGAAGATGTGTTGGATAGAAAATTAACAAAGAAAAATCGTACCGGGTGCAATTTCGTCATTTGTCGCGACGATGTCGGAATGAGCCGAAATTTGGCAGGTTGATTGGAAACGGCCCGAGAAATTGGGGTCGAGGCACGAACCCTGGATCACGGGATTTTAGCCAAATTCCATCGTTTAGGCCACCGAATAATTAATTTTCGTATTCATTTTGTCAGGTTGACAAAGTGTTGGACAGAAAATTAACAACGCCAAAACCACACCCGGGGCAATTTTTTCATTTGTCGTGACGGTGTCGAAACGGGCCGAAATTCGGTTGGTTGATTGGAAATGGCTCTAGAAATTGGACTCGGGGCACAAACTCGAGATCACAGGATTTTAGCCAAATTCTTTCGTTTGGGCCTCCGAATATTTAATTTTCGCATTAATTATGTCAGGTTGAAGAAGTGTTGGACAGAAAATTAAAAGAGACAAACTGCACCAGGGGGAATTTCTTCATTTGCCGCGACGTTGTCGGAATGGGCCAAAATTTGGTAGGTTGATTGGAAACTACCCCAGAAATTGGACTCAGGGCACAGACCAGGGATCACGGGATTTTAGCCAAATTCCTACGTTTAGGCCTCCGAATAATTAATTTCCATATTAATTATGTCAGGTTGAAGAAGTGTTGGACAGAAAATTAACAAAGACAAACTGCACCATGGAAAATTTTGTCATTTGTCGCGACGATGTCGAAATTGGCCGAAATTTGGCAGGTTGATTGGAAACGGCCCGAGAAATTGGACTCAGGGCACAGACCCGGGATCCCGGGATTTTAGCCAAATTCCTACGTTTAGGCCTCCAAATAATTAATTTCCGTATTAATTCTGTCAGGTTGAAGAAGTGTTGGACAGAAAATTAACAAAGACAAACCGCACCAGGGAAAATTTTGTGATTTGTCGCGACGGTGTCGATATGGGCCGAAATTTGGCAGGTTGATTGGAAACAGCTCGAGAAATTGGAGTCGGGGCATAGACCCTGGATCATGGGATTTTAGCAAAATTCCATCGTTTAGGCAACCAAATAATTAATTTTTGTATTAATTATGTCAGGTTGAAGAAGTGTTGGATAGAAAATTAACAACGCCAAAACCGCACCAGGGGCAATTTTGTCATTTGTCGCGATGGTGGTGGAATGGGCCGAAATTCGGCAGGTTGATTGGAAACGGCTCTAGAAATTGGACTCGGGGCACAGACCCAGGATCATAGGATTTTAGCCAAATTCCTTCGTTTATGCCTTCGAATATTTAATTTCCGCATTAATTATGTCAGGTTGAAGAAGTGTTGGAGAGAAAATTAACAAAGAAAAATCACACCAGGGCAATTTCGTCATATATCGCGACGGTGTCGGAATGGGCTGAAATTTGGCAGGTTGATTGGAAACGGCCACAGAAATTGAACTCGGGGCGCAAACCCGGGGTCACGGGATTTTAGCCAAATTCCTTCGTATAGGCTTCCAAATAATTAATTCCCATATTAATTATGTCAGGCTGAAGAAGTGTTTGACAGAAAATTAATAAAGAAAAATCGCACCGGGGGTAATTTCGTAATTTGTTGCGACGGTGTCGAAATGGGCTGAAATTTGAAAGGTTGATTGGAAACGGTCCCAGAAATTGGAGTCGGGGCACAGACACGGGATCATGGGATTTTTGCCCAATTCCTTCATTTAGGGCCCTAAATAATTAATTTTCGTATTAATTATGTCAGGTTGAAGAAGTGTTGGGCATAAAATTAACAACGCAAAACCGCACGAGGAGCAATTTCGTCATTTGTCGCGACGGTGTCGGAATGGGCCAAAATTTGGTAGGTTGATTGGAAACGGCACCGGAAATTGGACTCGGGGCACAGACCAGGGATCACGGGATTTAGCCAAATTCCTTCGTTTAGGCCTTTGAATAATTAATTTCCGTATTAATTATGTCAGGTTAAAGATGTGTTGGATAGATAATTAACAGCGCAAAACCGCACAAAGGGCAATTTCATCATTTGTCACGACGGTTTCAAAATGGGCCGAAATTTGGCAGGTTGATTGGAAGGGGCTCGAGAAATTGGACTCGGGGAACATACCCGGGATCACTGGATTTTAGCTAAATTCCTTCTTTAGGCTTCCGAATAATTAATTTTTGTATTAATTATATCAGGCTGAAGAAGTTTTGGACAGAAAATTATCAAAGAAAAACCGCACCAGGGGCAATTTTGTCATTTGTCGCGACGGTGTCGGAATGGGCCGAAATTTGGCAGGTTGATTCGAAACGGCACTAGAAATTGGACTCGGGGCACAGACCCAGGATCATGGGATTTTAGCCAAATTCCTTCGTTTAGGCCTCCGAATAATTAATTTTCGTATTAAATATGTTAGGTTGAAGATGTGTTGGACAGAAAATTAACAACGCAAAACCGCCCTAGGGGCAATTTCATCATTTGTTGCGACAGTGTCGGAATCAGCCGAAATTTGGCAGGTTGATTGGAAACAGCCCCAGAAATTGGACTCGGGGCACAAACTAGGGATCACGGGATTTTAGTCAAATTCCTTCGTTTAGGCCTCTGAATAATTAATTTCCGTATTAATTATGTCAGGTTAAAGATGTGTTGGACAAATAATTAACAAAGAAAAACCACAGCAAGGGCAATTTCCTCATTCGTCGCGATGGTGTCGGAATGGGCCGAAATTCGGCAGGTTGATTGGAAAGGGCTCGAGAAATTGGACCGGGGCACATACTCGGGATCACGGGATTTTGGCCAAATTCCTTCGTCTAGGCCTCTGAATAATCAATTTTTGTATCAATTATATCAGGCTAAAGAAGTTTCGGACAGAAATTTATCGAAGAAAAATCGCATCAGGGGTAGTTTTGTCATTTGTCGCGACGGTGTCGGAATGGGCCAAAATTTGGCAGGTTGATTGGAACGGCCCAAGAAATTGGACTCGGGGCACAGACTCGGGATCACGGGATTTTAGCCAAATTCTTTTGCCCAGGCCTTCGAATAGTTAATTTCCGTATTAATTATGTCAGGTTGAAGAAGTGTTGAACTAAAAATTAACAACGCAAAACCGCACCAGGGGCAATTTTTTCATTTGTCGCGATGTTGTCGGAATGGGTCAAAATTTGGTAGGTCGATTGGAAACGGCCTCAGAAATTGGTGTCGGGGCACAGACCCGGGATCACGGGATTTAGCCAAATTCCTTCAATTAGGCCTCCGAATAATTAATTTTCGTATTAATTATGTTAGGTTGAAGAAGTTTTGGACATAAAATTAACGAAGACAAACCGCACCGACTCCAATTTCGTCATTTGTCGCGACGGTGTCAGAATGGGCCAAAATTTTGTAGGTTGATTGGAAACGGCCCGAGAAATTGGAGTCGGGGCACGGACCCTATATCACGGGATTTTAGCCAAATTCCACCGTTTAGGCCACCGAATAATTAATTTTCGTATTAATTATGTCAGGTTGAAGAAGTGTTGGACAGAAAATTAAAAACGCCAAAACCACACCTGGGGCAATTTTGTCATTTGTCGCGACGGTACCGGAATGGGCCGAAATTCGGTGGGTTGATTGGAAATGGCTCTAGAAATTGGACTCGGGGCACAGACTTGGGATCACGGGATTTTAGTAAAATTCCTTCATTTAGGCCTCCGAATATTTAATACCCGCGTTAATTATGTCAGGTTGAAGAAGTATTGGACAGAAAATCAACAGAGACAAACCACACCAGGGGAAATTTCATCATTTGTCGCGATGGTGTCGAAATGGGCCGAAATTTGGCACGTTGATTGGAAAGGGCTCGAGAAGTTGGACTCGGGGCACATATCCGGGATCACAGGATTTTTGCCAAATTCCTACATTTAGGCTTCCGAATAATCAATTTTCGTATCAATTATATCAGGCTAAAAAAGATTCGGACAGAAAATTATCAAGGAAAAATTGCAACAGGGGCAATTTTGTCATTTGTCACGACGGTGTCGGAATGGGCCGAAATTTGGCAGGTTGATTGGAACGGCCCCAGAAATTGGACTCGGGGCACAGACCCCAGATCACAGGATTTTAGCAAAATTCCTTCGCTTAGGCCTTCGAATAAGTAATTTCCGTATTAATTATGTCAGGTTGAAGAAGTGGACTAAAAATTAACAACGCAAAACCGTACCATGGGCAACTTTTTCATTTGTCACGACGGTGTCGGAATGGGTCAAAATTTGGTAGGTTGATTGGAAACGGCCCCAGAAATTGGACTCGGGGCACAGACCCGGTATCACGAGATTTTAGCAAAATTGTTTCGTTTAGGCCTCCGAATAATTAATTTCCGTATTAGTTATGTCGGGTTGAAGAAGTGTTGGACAAAAAATTAAGAAAGAAAAACCGCACCCGGGGAAATTTCGTCATTTGTCACGACGATATTAGAATGGGCCGAAATTTAGCTAGTTGATTGGAAACGGCCCCAGAAATTGGACTCGGGGTACAGACCCGGGATCACGGGATTTTAGTCAAATTCCTTCGTTTAGGCCATCGAATAATTAATTTCCGTATTAATTATGTCAGGTTGCAGAAGTGTTGGACAGAAAATTAACAACGCAAATCCGCACCAGGGTCAATTTCGTCATTTGTCGCAACAGTGTCGGAATGGGCCAAAATTTGGCAGGTTGATTGGAAACGACCCCAGAAATTGGACTCGGGGCACAGACCCTGGATCATGGGATTTTAGCCAAATTCCTTCGTTTAGGCCTCCGAATAATTAATTTCCGTATTAATTATGTCAGGTTGAAGAAGTGTTGGACAAAAAATTAACAAAGAAAAATCGCACTAGAGGCAATTTCTCCATTTGTCACAATGGTATCGGAATGGGCCGAAATTTGGCAGGTTGATTGGAAACGGCCCTAGAAATCGGACTCGGGGCACGGACCCGGGATCACGGGATTTTAGCCAAATTTCTTCGCTTAGGCCTTCGAATAATTAATTTTCGTATTAATTATGTCAAGTTGAAGAAGTGTTGGACTAAAAATTAAAAACGCAAAACCGCACCAGGGGCAATTTTTTCATTTGTCGCGACGATGTCGGAATGGGTCGAAATTTGGCAGGTTGATTGGAAACGGCCCCAAAAATTGGAGTTGGGGCACAGACTCGGGATCACGGGATTTTAGTCAAATTTTTTCGTTTAGGCCTCCGAATAATTAATTTTCGTATTAATTAAGTGAGGTTGAAGAAGTGTTGGACATAAAATTAACAACGCAAAACCGCACCAGGGGCAATTTCGTCATTTGTCGTGACGTTGTCGGAATGGGCCAAAATTTGGAAATGGGCCCAGAAATTGGACTCGGGGCACAGACCCGAGATCACGGGAGTTTAGCCAAATTCCTTTGTTTAGGCCTCCGAATAATTAATTTCCGTATTGATTATGTCAGGTTCAAAAAATGTTGGACAGAAAATTAAAAAAGAAAAACCGCAATAGGGGCAAATTCGTCATTTGTTGCGACGGTGTCGGAATGGGCAGAAATTTGGTAGGGTGATTGGAAACGGCCCGACAATTTGGACTCGAGGCACAGACCTGGGATCATGGGATTTTAGCTAAATTCCTTCATTTAGGCCTTCGAATAATTAATTTCCATATTAATTATTTCAGGTTGGAGATGTGTTGAATAGAAAATTAACAACGCAAAACCGCACCAGGGACAATTTTGTTATTTGTCGCGACGGTGTCGGAATGGGGCGAAATTTGACAGGTTGATTGGAAATGGCCCCAGAAATAGGAATTGGGGCATAGACCCGGGATCAAGGGATTTTAGTCAAATTCCTTCGTTTAGGCCTCCGAATAATTAATTTTCGTATTAATTATGTCAGGTTGAAGAACGGTTGGATAGAAAATTAGCAAAAAAAATTGCACTTGAGGCAATTTCGTCATTTGTCGCGACGGTTACGGAATGGGCCGAAATTTGGCTGGTTGATTGGAAACGGCCCCATAAATTGGATTCTGGGCACAGACTCAGGATCACGGGATTTTAGCCAAATTCCATCGTATAGGCCTCCAAATAATTAATTTTCGTATTAATTATGTCAAGCTGAAAAATTGTTGGACAAGAAATTAATAAAGAAAAACTGCATATGGGGCAATTTTGTCATTTGTCACGACGGTGTCGAAATGAGCCGAAATTTGGAAGGTTGATTGGAAACAGCCCCAGTAATTAAAGTCAGGGCACAGACTCGGGATCACGGGATTATAGCTAAATGTTTTTTGTTTAGGCCTTCGAATAATTATTTTCCGTATTAATTATGTCAGGTTGAAGAAGTGTTTGACTTAAAATTAACAACGAAAAACCGCACCAGGGGCAATTTTGTCGTTTGTCGCGATGGTGCTCGAATGGGCTGAAATTTAGCAGGTTGATTGGAAACGGCCCCAGAAATTGGTGTAGGGGCACAGACCCGGGATCATGGGATTTTAGCTAAATTCCTTCGTTTAGGCCTCCGAATAATTAATTTTCGTATTAATTATGTCAAAAAGAAGTGATCGACAGAAAATAAACAAAGACAAACCGCACCAGGGAAATTTCGTCATTTATCGCGACGGTGTCAGAATGGGCCAAAATTTGGCAGGTTGATTGGAAACGGCCCGAGAAATTGGAGTTGGAGCACATACCCAATCACAAGATTTTAGTCTAATTCCTTCGTTTAGGCCACTGAATAATTAATTTCCGTATTAACTATGTCAGGTTGAAGAAGTGTTGGACAGAAAATTAACAACGCGAAACCGCATTTGGGACAATTTTGTCATTTGTCGCGACGGTGTCGGAATGGACCGAAATTTAGCAGGTTTATTGGAAACGACCCTAGAAATTAGACTCGAGGCACAGACCCTGGATTACGGGATTTTAGCCAAATTCTTTCGTTTAGGCCTCTGACTAATTAATTTCCATATTAATTATGTCAGGTTGAAGAAGTTTTGGACAGAAAATTATCAAAGAAAAACCGCACCAGGGGCAATTTTGTCATTTGTCGCGACAGTGTCGGAATGGGTCAGAATTTGGCAGGTTGATTGGAATGGCCCCAGAAATTGGACTCGGGGCATAAACCAGGGATCACGAGATTTTAGCCAAATTCCTTCGCTTAGGCATCCGAATAATTAATTTCCGTATTAATTATGTCAGTTTGAAGAAGTGTTGGATTGAAAATTAACAACGCAAAACCGCACCAGGGGCAATTTTGTCATTTGTTGCGACAGTGTCGGAATGGGCCGAAATTTGGCAGGTTGATTGGAAATGGCCCCAGAAATTGGAGTCGGGGCACAGACCCGGGATCACAGGATTTTAGCCAAATTCCTTCATTTTGGCCTCCGAATAATTAATTTCGATATTAATTATGTGAGTTTGAAGAAGTGTTG
The DNA here is from genome assembly GCF_002742605.1 of Olea europaea var. sylvestris. Classification (NCBI taxonomy): domain Eukaryota; kingdom Viridiplantae; phylum Streptophyta; class Magnoliopsida; order Lamiales; family Oleaceae; genus Olea; species Olea europaea. The sequence continues at coordinate 142,090 of NW_019230920.1, forward strand.
GATAGAAAATTAACATAGACAAACCGCACCATGGAAAATTTCATCATTTGTCTCGACAGTGTTGGAATAGGTTGAAATTTGGCAGGTTGATTGGAAACGGCCCCAGAAATTGGACTCAGGGCACAGACCCGGGATCACGGGATTCTAGCCAAATTCTTTCGTTTAGGCCTCCGAATAATTAATTTCCGTATTAATTATGTCAAGTTGTAGAAGTGTTGGACAAAAAATTAACAAAGAGAAACCGCACCAGGGGCAATTTCGTCATTTGTCGCGACGGTGTTGGAATGGGCCGAAATTTGGCAGGCTGACTAGAAACGACCCCAGAAATTGGGCTCGGGGCACAAACCCGGGATCACGGGATTTTTGCCAAATTTCTTCGTGCAGGCCTCCGAATAATTAATTTTCGTATTAATTATGTCAGGCTGAAGAAGTATTGGACCGAAAATTAACAAAGAAAAACCCCACATAGGGCAATTTTGTCATTAGTCGCGACGGTGTCGAAATGGGCCGAAATTTGGCAGGTTGATTGGAAATTGCCCCAGAAATTGGAGTAGGGGCACAGACCCGGGATCACGGGATTTTAGCCAAACTTCTTCGTTTAGGCCTCTGAATAATTAATTTTCGTATTAATTATTTCAGGTTGAAGAAGTGTTGGACATAAAATTAACAACGCAAAACTGCACCAAGGGCAATTTCGTCATTTGGCGTGACGGTGTGGGAATGGGCCAACATTTGGCAGGTTGATTGGAAACGGCCCCAAAAATTGGACTCGGGCCACAGACCACGGATCACGGGATTTTAGCCAAATTCCTTCTATTAGGCCTCCGAATAATTAATTTCCATATTAATTATGTCAGGTTAAAGATGTGTTGGACGAAAAATTAACATCGCAAAATCGTATTAGGGGCAATTTCTTTATTTGTCGCGACAGTGTCGGAATGGGCCGAAATTGGCAGGTTGATTGGAAACGGCCCCAGAAATTGGACTCGGGGTACAGACCCGGGATCACGGGATTTTAGTCAAGTTCTTTCGTTTAGGCCTCCGAATAATTAATTTCCATATTAATTATGTCAGATTAAAGAAGTGTTGGATAGAAAATTAACAAAGAAAAATCGCACCAAGGGCAATTTCGTCATTTGTCGCGACGGTGTCCGATTGGGCGGAAATTTGGCAGGTTGATTGGAAATGGCCCCAGAAATTGGACTCGGGATCACAAGATTCTAGTCAAATTCCTTCGTTTAGGCCTCTGAATAATTAACTTTCTTATTAATAATGTCAGGTTGAGAATGTGTTGGATAGAAAATTAACAAAGAAAAACCGCACCAGGGGCAATTTCGTCATTTGTCGCGACGGTGTCGGAATGGGATTAAATTTGGCAGGTTGATTGGAAACGGCCCGAGAAATTGGACTCAGGGCACATACCCTGGATCACGGGATTTTAGCCAAATTCCTTCGTTTAGGCCGTCGAATAATTAATTTCCGCATTAATTACTTCAGGCTGAAGAAGTATTGGACATAAAATTAACAAAGAAAAATTGCACCAGAGGCAATTTTGTCATTTGTCACGACGTTGTCGGAATTGGCCGAAATTTGGCAGGTTGATTGGAAAAGGCCACAGAAATTGGACTCGGGGCACAAACTTGGGATCACGGGATTTTAGCCAAATTCCTTCGTTTAGGCCTCCGAATAATTAATTTGCCTATTAATTATGTCAGGTTGAAGAAGTGTTGGACGGAAAATTAACAACGCAAAACCGCACCAAGGAAAATTTTGTCATTTGTCGCGACGGTACTCGAATGGGCTGAAATTTAGCAGGTTGATTGGAAACGGCCCTAGAAATTGGTGTAGGGGTACAAACCCGGGATCATGGGATTTTAGCTAAATTCCTTCGTTTAGGCCTCCGAATAATTAATTTCCGTATTAATTATGTCAAAATGAAGAAGTGTTCGACAGAAAATAAACAAAGACAAACCGCACCAGGGGAAATTTCGTCATTTGTCGCGGCGGTGTCGGAATGGGCCGAAATTTGGCAGGTTGATTGGAAACGGCCCGAGAAATTGGAGTCGGAGCACATACCCGATCACGAGATTTTAGCTTAATTCCTTCGTTTAGGCCACTGAATAAATAATTTCCGTATTAATTATGTCAGGTTGAAGAAGTGTTGGACAGAAAATTAACAACGCGAAACCGCATTTGGGGCAATTTTGTCATTTTGTCGCGACGGTGTCGGAATGGACCGAAATATAGCAGGTTTGTTGGAAACGACCCTGGAAATTGGACTCGGGGCATAGACCCGGGATCACGGGATTTTAGTTAAATTCCTTCGTTTAGGCCTCTGAATAATTAATTTCCGTATTAATTATGTCAGTTTGAAGAAGTGTTGCACATAAAACTAACAACGCAAAACCGCACCAGGGGGTAATTTCTTCATTCGTCGCGACGGTGTCGGAATGGGCCGAAATTTGGCAGGTTGATTGGAAACGGCCCCAGAAATTGAACTCGAGGCATAGATCCGGGATCACGGGATTTTAGCCAAATTCCTTCTATTAGGCCTCTGAATAATTAATTTTCGTATTATTTATGTCAAGTTGAAGATGTCTTGGACAGAAAATTAACAAAGAAAAATCGCACCAGGGGTAATTATGTCATTTGTCGTGACGATGTTGGAATGGGACGAAATTTGGCAGGTTGATTGGAAACGGCCTGAGAAATTGGACTCGGGGTACATACCCGGGATCACGAGATTTCAGCCAAATTCCTTCGTTTAGGCCTCCGAATAATTAATTTTCGTATTAATTATGTCAGGCTGAAGAAGTGTTGGACAAAAAATTAACAAGAAAAAACTGCACCAGGGGCAATTTTTTCATTTGTTGCGATGGTGTCGGAATGGGCCGAAATTTGGTAGGTTGATTGGAAGCTGCTCGAGAAATTGGACTCAGGGCACATACCCAGGATCACGAGATTTTAGCCAAATTCCTTCGTTTAGGCCTCTGAATAAATAATTTTCGTATTAATTATGTCAGGTTTAAGAAGTGTTGGACAGAAAATTAGCAACGCAAAATCGCACTAGGGGCAATTTTGTTATTTGTCGCTATGGTGTCGGAATGGGCTGAAATTTGGTAGGTTGATTGGAAACGACCCTAGAAATTGGACTCGGGGCACAGACCCGGGATCACAGGATTTTGGCCAAATTCCTTCGTTTAGGCCTCCCAATATTTAATTTTTGTATTAATTATGTTAGGTTGAAGAAATGTTGCACAGAAAATTAACAAAGACAAACCACACCAGGGGAAATTTCGTCATTTGTCATGACGTTGTCGGAATGGGCCGAAATTTGGCAGGTTGATTGGAAACGGCCCCAGAAATTGGACTCCAGGCACAGACCAGGGATAACGGGATTTTATCCAAATTCCTTTATTTAGGCCCCCGAATAATTAATTTCCATATTAATTATGTCAGTTTGAAGATTTGTTGGACAAAAAATTAACAAAGAAAAAAAACACCATCGGCAATTTCGTCATTTGTTGCGACGGAGTCGGAATGGGCTGAAATTTGGCCGGTTGATTGGAAACGGCCCTAGAAATTGGACTCGGGCGCAGACCCGGGATTACAGGATTTTAGCCAAATTCTTTCGTTTAGGCTCCTGAATAATTAATTTTCGTATTAATTATGTTAGGTTGAAGATGTGTTGGACAGAAAATTAACAACGTAGAATCGCACCAGGGGCAATATCGTCATTTGTCGAGACGGTGTCGGAATGGGCCTAAATTTGGCTGGTTGATTGGTAATGGCCCCAGAAATTGGAGTCGGGGCACAGACTCGGCATCATGGGATTTTAGCTGAATTCCTTCGTTTAGGCCTCCGAAAAATTATTTTCGTATTAATTATGTCAGGTTGAAGAAGTGTTGGACAGAAAATTAACAACGCAAAACTGCACCAGGGGCAATTTCGTCATTTGTCGCGACGGTGTCGGAATGGGCCGAAATTTGGCAGGTTGATTGGAAATGGCCTGAGAAATTGGACTGGGGTCTAGAACCCAGGATCATGGGATTTTAGCCAAATTCTTTCGTTTAGGCCTCCGAATAATTAATTTTCATGTTAATTATGTCAGGTTGAAGAAGTGTTGGACATAAAATTAACAATGTAAAACCGCACCAAGGAAAATTTTGTCATTTGTCGCGACGATGTCGGAATGGGCCAAAATTTGGCAGGTTGATTGGAAACGTCCCAAGAAAATGGAGTCAGAGCACACACCCGGGATCACGGGATTTTAGCCTAATTCCTTCGTTTAGGCCACTGAATAATTAATTTCCATATTAGTTATGTCAGGTTGAAGAAGTGTTGGACAGAAAATTAACAACACGAAATCGCATCTGGGGCAATTTTGTCATTTGTCGCGACGGTGTTGGAATGGACAGAAATTTGGCAGGTTTATTGGAAACGACCCTAGAAATTGGACTCGGG